>NC_089177.1:300000-406513 GCF_947507565.1 Oscarella lobularis | reverse complement strand
CATGGATTCTGCATTGATTCTGCATTCTGCATTTATGCAGAATCAATGCTGCATTAATGCAGAATTGATGCAGAATCAATGCTGCATTAATGCAGAATTTGTTCTCAATCAATGCAGCACTGATTCTGCATTGATTCTGCATCGTTTATGCATCAATGCAGCATTGATTCTGCATCAATGCAGCATTCATTCGGCATTGATTCTGCATTAATGCAGCATTGATTCTGCATAAATGCAGAATGCAGAATCAATGCAGAATCCATGCTGAATTGATGCGGAATAAATGCTGAATTGATGCGGAATCAATGCTGCATTGATTCTGCAATGCTGCATTGATGCAGAATCAATGCTGCATTGATGCAGAATCAATGCTGCATTGGTGCCGAATGAATGCTGCATTGATGCAGAATCAATGCTGCATTGATGCATAAACGATGCAGAATCAATGCCGAATCAGTGCTGCATTGATTGAGAACAAATTCTGCATTAATGCAGAATCGATGCTGCATTGATGCAGAATCAATGCATCAATGCAGCATTGATTCAGCATCAATGCAGCATTGATTCTGCATCAATGCAGCATTGATTTTGCATCAATGCAGCATCGATTCTGCATCAATGCAGCATCGATTCTGCATCAATGTAGCATTGATTCTGCATATATGCAGAATGCAGAATCAATGCTGCATTGATGCCGAATGAATGCTGCTTTGATGCAGAATCAATGCTGCATTGATGCATAAACGATGCAGAATCAGTGCTGCATTGATTGAGAACAAATTCTGCATTAATGCAGAATCGATGCTGCAATGATGCAGAATCATTGCAGAATTAATGCTGCATTGATGCAGAATCAATGCAGAATCAATGCTGCATTGATGCAGAATCGATGCTGCATTGATGCAGAATCAATGCATCACTGCAGCATTGATTCTGCATTAATGCAGCATTGATTCTGCATAAATGCAGAATGCAAAATCAATGCAGAATCCATGCTGAATTGATGCGGAATCAATGCTGAATTGATGCGGAATCAATGCTGCATTGATTCTGCAATGCTGCATTGATGCAGAATCAATGCTGCATTGATGCAGAATCAATGCTGCATTGGTGCAGAATCAATGCAGAATCAATGCTGCATTGATGCATAAACGATGCAGAATCAATGCAGAATCAATGCTGCATTGATAGCATTGATTCTGCATCAATGAAACATTCATTCTGCATTGAGTCTGCATCAATGCAGCATTGATTCAGCATCAATGCAGCATTGATTCTGCATCAAAGCAGCATTGATTCTGCATCAGTTCTGCATCAATGCAGCATTGATTCTGCATTAATGCAGCATTGATTCTGCATTAATGCAGCATTGATTCTGCATATATGCAGAATGCAAAATCAATGCAGAATCCATGCTGAATTGATGCGGAATCAATGCTGAATTGATGCGGAATCAATGCTGCATTGATTCTGCAATGCTGCATTGATGCAGAATCAATGCTGCATTGATGCAGAATCAATGCTGCATTGGTGCAGAATCAATGCAGAATCAATGCTGCATTGATGCCGAATGAATGCTGCATTGATGCAGAATCAATGCTGCATTGATGCATAAACGATGCAGAATCAATGCAGAATCAATGCTGCATTGATAGCATTGATTCTGCATCAATGAAACATTCATTCTGCATTGAGTCTGCATCAATGCAGCATTGATTCAGCATCAATGCAGCATTGATTCTGCATCAAAGCAGCATTGATTCTGCATCAGTTCTGCATCAATGCAGCATTGATTCTGCATTAATGCAGCATTGATTCTGCATTAATGCAGCATTGATTCTGCATATATGCAGAATGCAGAATCAATGCAGAATCCTTGCTGAATTGATGCGGAATCAATGCTGCATTGATGCAGAATCAATGCTGCATTGATTCTGCATCAACGCAGCATTGATTCTGCATCAATGCTGCATTGATGCAGAATCGATGCTGCATTGATGCAGAATCAATGCAGCATTGATGCAGAATCGATGCTGCATTGATGCAGAATCAATGCAGAATCAATGCTGCATTGATGCAGAATCAATGCTGAATCAATGCTGCATTGATGCAGAATGAACGAAGAATGAATGCTACATTGATGCAGAATTTATGCAGAATCAATGCTGCATTGACGTAGAATCAATGCTGCAATGATGCAGAATCAATGCAGAATCAATGCTTCATTGACGCAGCATTGATACAGAATCAATGCTGCATTGATGCAGAATCAATGCTGCGTTAATGCAAAATAAATGCTGCATTTATGAAGAATAATTGCTGCATTTATGCAGAAAAAATACAGCATTTATGCAGAATAAATGCTGCATTTAAGAAGAATAAATTCTGCATTTTTGCAGAATAAATCAGCATTTATGCAGAATAGTTGCTGCATTTATGCAGCTTTATGCAGAAGAGCACATTTGACCAAAGAGAGCCCATTTGACCAAAGCATTTGACATAAGAGAGCAGATTTGACCAAAGAGTACATTTGACCAAAGAGAGTACATTTGACCAAAGAGAGCCCATTTGACTAAAGGGAGCCCATTTGACCAGGACAAATTGTCCTATGAATAAATTGTCCCCAGGACAAATTGTCCCCAGGAAAAATTGTCCCAGGACAAATTGTCCCAGGACAAATTGTCCCCAGGACAAATTGTCCCCAGGACAAATTGTCCCAGGACAAATTGTCCCCAGGACAAATTGTTCCCAGGACAAATTGTCCCCAGGACAAATTGTCCCAGGACAAATTGTCCCAGGACAAATTGTCCCCAGGACAAATTGTCCCATACAGCTCTGACGTTTTTGTCAAAACTCACATAATACGTTATGCTTAGTAAGCATGTCAGAATAGTGATTCTTTGTAAGGTAAAGGTGGCATAGAATAGCTCTTGTAGCGCGGGAAATTTTCGCAATTCGTCTTCTCGTTCAGCATTGTGCAGGTCACGTACTCCCTGAAAGCCTCGTCAAAGTTAATGCTGCGACTAACAGCAAATTCGACGACGTATCTAACTATCTGAATCAGGAATATTAGAAGAAAAAAGATCAGAAGATAAAGGAAGCGACGATCTACGTCCTTCAGCTGACGAACGTGAACATCAGACTTTGTTTCCTCCGAATTAGCCATCAGCACTTTTCTCTCAATGCTCTATTATGTATCAATGCGGTGATATACTGTAAATTCATGTGACAGTCTTCGTACCCTCTTTCGAAGTGTGTAGACGAGATGAGGTAGGATAAGCCCAAGAAGTGATGTGACCAACTGTAAAGGCAGTGTAGCGGTGTAATAGCCCAAGTCACCCGTTGTACCGACGCGCGAAAAACCAAGAGAAGCGCTAGAGTAAGCACTTGTTCCTTCAATGGGATCAGGGTTATCAGAGCGCTTAAGCTCCAAACGCCGACAAACTGAGCGACGTGAATCTGCCTGGACCAGCGATCAAATACGTCTCCTTTCAGCAGAGCAAGTATGAACCACAAGTCAAAAAACCCACACGCCAGCCAGAAGATTGCGGCTAGGTGCAACCATCGCTCTACTATGCCTAAAACAGAAGAAACGCCTTTTGATATCATACGCGCTCAGAATGGCATGTACCGTAAACAATGGAGTATAGGCAATCGCTTTTATCTAGAACCTCAAACACGTCATCTTTGCCGCAGCATATTGCCCTATTTCTACCCATAATTCTTCCAGCAGTTTCAACTAAGGCTGAGAGAGAAACACGATTGGCTGAATACGACGAATGAAGCCAAGGACGCGTTTTTGACTCACTTGGAGTAATCAAGCAGAGTAAAACGTACCATGCTGTTGTGAGTAAAGGAAATTTTCTCCTATATGTGATGCATTCTAAACTCTAAACAATTTATACTCAGACCTACGCTGTAGCTCACCTTGAATTTGCTTTGACTGTCAGTAGTGCAGTCAAGAGTAGAGACAGTATTCCGAGCACAAGCGTAATCCAGAAGAGAGCGTCGTCAGCAACGGTAAAAGAGTTATCTAGCCATTCCCAAGTCTTACAAGAGTAGTAGCAGCAGCGTCGTTCGTCGTTGAGAGTCATATCTGTGTTGCATGTCAAATTGACGCCATCTGTCAATAATAGAATTGCAATTAGGGTTTATTAGCTAAGTGAAGCAATACCGAGAAGGATTGATTGAGAAGTGGGTGATAGCAGACGAAGAAGACCAGACACTTGTTCCGGGGAAAGCGTTAGGTTTTCAGGTAAAGGAAAATCGTCAGTTCCCAAGATCGCGTATGCTGTTCTCAGTTGTACAGCGTTGAGATGAAGTACTTCTCGTCCACCGGCAATTCCTATCAAAGCGAGGCGAAGCTGTGGAGAAGCATTAGCAAGCACCGCCGACAAATTGATCGCGATCGAGTAATCACAACTGGAGTTGCCCTTAGACGCACAATACGGAATAGATCGGTAAAAGCAAATACGGTGTACCAGATCAGAAATGACGATTCCACTCGTTCCCCTCTGCCAGCCGAAAAAGATCACGCACGGCACCCAACAGATAATCACGCAAGAAGCCGCACTTGCCACTGCACACAATTTAAGAGACAAGCTTTTCATTCCTTACTCTTCAGTCAGTGTCACATTGGATGCGGTAGTTGATTAGATCCGGTAGTTGATCTCAATTCTAATAATCGATTCAAGCGCCTGTTTCTACTCAAGTTCAATAGTCTACTGCATTATGACACGCTCCAGTAGAATATCTATTTTTTAGAGTTCATCATGATTACGATGTGGATCTACGTAATCATTTTCAGGAGCCTCAAACTGTAGCTCGGGACAGTCGCCTTCGATATTGCGACAAATAAACTCCTGAACCGTTACTTCGGTATTGACAATTTTCCAACCGATCTTGCCGCCGTACGTCGAAGGCCTCCACCACTTGGGAGAAAATAAGATGTCGCTAAAAAGACCCTGCGCGGCGCACACGATTCCCAGGTGACTCAACGTGGTACTAAAAAGTCCCCAAGGTTTCGTCTGCTCCAACATGATACCCGGAAAAAATTCAACGGCGTCGATGTCGCCGTACACTTCGCGCGCTACACGAGCAACCTCCGTCTCTCCGGTCATCTCTTCGAAGTTTTCAAACGGCTTTAGACTCAACAGTTCGCGATAGCGATTCAACGGCTGGATGCGAAAATGACGCATTTGTTTCAAAACTTTTTTCGCTACTGCCTGGGCTTCCTTACCGAAATTCGAATGAGACGGTTTACCGCATATTTGCTTAGAGACGGACTCGAAAAACGTGCGAAGCCCGTGCTTTAGAAGAAGACCCACGTGACGAGTAAGATTCTCCGCGGGATAATCGGTATCGCCGATTCTATAAACGTCCGGCAAGAGAGCGTGCCAATGATAGAGAATATAAAATTCCGCCGCTATTCGGTTCGCCCCGTACGGAAACTCCGTACCGTGCATGAGAAACGGATCGAATTTAAATTTGAAATAACCGCCGCCTAGCTGAGCGAGATATTGGTTGATCGTTATGCGAAGTTGAGTGACTACACTTATCATTCGGCCCGTCTGATAAAGACGTTCGTCATCCCAATTGGGATGATCCTTTTGGAGGAGACCTACGACGCGATTGTGCTCTCTTAGCCATATAGTGGATAATGCTAGGAGACCGGGAAAGAGCCCAAAGGAGGGGTGAGCGAGAGCGAAATTTTTTTCTTCGGGCATGTCGACTACTTTTACTCTCAATTTCACGGGCGCGTCTTCTGTATAAGGCGGCCATTCTTCTCCATCAATAATCTTAATTAGATAAAATTATTAATTTTTCTTCTTAGATGCCTAATTTAGATATACTTGGGATTTCAGTCGTCCGTCCTTGAATGTTCGAATTGCCGCCTGTTGTTCGAGGGTGTCCCCGTAGACGTGGCTCATGTCGGCGTGATGTGCCGACTCCGTCAAACGGGCATCGCCGTCTGGAATCGTTTTGAGAAATTGATGAGAAAAGTGCTGGCCCCAAATCGGCAAAAGCAAACTAGTTCGACTCGGTTCGGGAATGAATTTCGTTCGCTTGAATAGCTTTTCGACAATCTCGTCCACAGAAGGGAAATTCTCGCGTCCCTTCGTTCCAACGACGGTTGGACAATTTTTGGGAACTGGTGGTAAGACCAGGGCAAAATAGGATGCATTGTCGTTCGTTGGAATGGATTTATAATCGGTCAAGGTTGACCATTGGGGTGGTAGGAGCCCGACTTTGATGCTCTTTCGAACTACTAACCGCTGAACAGCGTCTCTCATCCACTTCACGTTATTGACTACGTACCATAGGGGATAATAATGACCTCGCAGCCAATCCATGAATTCCATTGAGGGTCTTAGAAGGTCGGAAATCCACGTATCCCAGAAAGCTAAACACGAGATCCTCCCTTCCCGTTAGAAGAATGCACGAGGCTTGCTTTTTGTCTTCTACCGTTTTCGCAGTGAGTTCCGTAGTAGCCGGTCGTTTCGCAGTCGCAAAAGTAACCGCCGTCGACTGTGGACGCATCTTCGATGCAAACTCCCCCGTTCTTGCACGGAAACGTGCAACAGGGACTGTACGAGGCTACGTGAACAGTAAGCTGATGTTGGCGTGAAGTCACAGCGGTCTAGAGGTACCGTTCAGCAAAGAAAACAGAGCGCAAAAGCAGAGAACTCGAAACGCGGCCACGAGCGACATCACAGGTGCCATCACAGGTTAGTTTACTGTTTGTTAGACATGCGCATTTCGGGTGCAGTGACGCATGCCAAGCGGCGGCGCGTTGAGATTTTCATTGCGCATTAGTCCGCGTTGATTGCTGAGTCCCGCATTTTACCCGTGACTAGCAAGTTTTGCAGTGTTTTTGTCCTCGCTGCCTCTCTGTTCGCTTTTTCGTAGTCAAATGGGTACTGGCCTAGATTGAGTGAAACGCGAGGAATGCTGAACGTTGGGAACACAGAGGGGGACGTGCTAGAAAATGATACGTTGTGGTGCTGCATTCCTACATTGCATTGATTGACGCTAAAGTGTCGGGTGTGCCCATATAGGGTTGTACCTTTTACGTTGCCGTTCACTGTTAGGAAGATGGAGGGAGGAGAGAGCGCCAGCCCACAGCCAATCACCGTTCCTCGTGCCAGGACATTCGATGGTAAAGAAAATAGCACCTGCATGAAAAATCAGCGGCGAAATTTTAAAGAAATAAAACTCTACTTGTTGTCCAAACGACTCGCGAAATCCAATCCAGATTTGTCTAGAAATAACTCTGATGCAAACAGGCGAGAAAGAGCTACAGTATTCTCACTTCTTAGGTCCAGTATGGACTATAACGATCTCGTAAAAATAATCAATAGAAGACGGTGCTGTAAAAATGCTTCCATCAGAAGCAAACGCGTCTTCCGAGATTTCAATTATGTAATTTCCTAAAGCATTTGTTACTAGAGCAAACGAGAGCCAGTAGAACGCAAACCAGTCGCTGTCGACTCAATTTCCCCTTCTACTACCACGTCATCGTAGACAGCCGCTGCTGAAACAGACTTGAATCCTTCCGGTGGCTCGTAGCTGTAAAAATCGTGTTTCAACTAGCAGAGGATACTGTCATACTGACCGAAGAGGTTCGTAGCCAAAATTTAGGCTGCACTGCTGCTCCGTGCATAATGATAGAGCAGGATGCCACACGTCGTCCGTGTCAATACCTAGTCGATGTTTGGAAGTTCTAAATTGCGCGGGCAGTGTCTACATACCTTGAAATGCTTCTCCAAGATTCTCCCCGTTCAACCAAAACGAGACGGTTCCCGTACTGCAAAACACCACACACTTTTTTGAGTCCATGAAAAATTCGCCTCTAAACCTGTCGAGTAGGCAGCTAAGAACGTCGCCTTCCTGCCATCTCTTGCCATAATCCTTTCCACCAAGATGCACCTTTGTATAGTGGAGTGTAGAGTACAGTCAGAGTGTGTGTATATGTACAGTCCTACTTTGGGTTGACTGTTCCACGCTTGGCCTCTTCCACCGTCAAATGCGTGAGAAAAATTGCAATTTCCCACGCCAATTCCTGAACGGTTGCAAGTCTGGCATGATCAGTACGATTATTCTATATCGAGGTAAAACCTTTCTCCGGACGAAACGTTGCTTTTGGACTTGCCCAACCTATTTGCATTATTCCACTCGTATTCAGAGTTGCCTACGCGCAAATGATAGCTATACTATTAACACTTTGATCTCTAAACTCGCCTCGTAATACCACCCTGTAACGTCAGATGAAAATCCAACAGAGCGATTCGCTATTACGGTCTCAAAAGTCCAACTTTCATTCCGAACCTTTAATAAAATAATGTATTCTATTTGTCTCGCGTGATTATTCCGCACCTTCATCCTATCACTAGCAATAGTAATAATGTCTTTCCTATCGCTCTTCAGTTCAACCCAGTCGACATTCTCTTCTTTCGCCTCTGAGGCAACGTTTTACTTTCAAACTCAACCGGATCAAGCAGGTTATATATACCAATCAGTGACATTTCGCACAGAGCTCGCTCCACAGAAATCTTTAAATATCAAATGAACGCACCACACCAAGCTGCTGCGTAGCTGGTTTACCCAAAGAGAGGGAGGATAAGCGCCTGGCCGAGCCGCCATCAAAAGATACCAGAGACAATGATAAGCAGCCGCTCCACTAACGCTATCAGGAGCTATAAATGACTTTGATTTAAAAGAAGTCTTGGTTTTTGTTTGCGTGCATACATTGTTTTGTTAGGTGAATGCAATTGGCGAGAGATAGGACGAAATACCGAATTAGATTCGACGTCAAGAACTCAATGTTGTCGTGCGCTTCGTGATAGTAATCGATAAGAGATTGAGACGCGCGACTTTCAGCCGACGTTCGTTCGAGCTCTTCGATAACCGACGAACCGTCAGAAGAAAGAGCTAAAAGAAATCGGCGATTTCTCCCCCACACGAAAGCATCAGCAAGCAAACTCACCATCGTCATCAACACCTAGAAAATAAAAGAAGGAAAGACTTGAACTAGAATGTTGCTATAGGATTTGTCTTACCCTCGCCATCTTCCTCTATTTCGCCGACTGAATGCGACGGTTTCATGCTCAACGACTTGACGGCGATCGGAGCCGTTCCACTTGGCGTTGCGTCGCGAGACGACGACGCGGACGCGACGTCGAATCGGTCTCGAATTGACGTTATGACGCAGGGAGCCGAGTCTCGTTGGCGCGACGGAATTCGATCCAAGAGAGCGACGGAGCCGTCGAGTGCCGACGAAACGGCGAGCGAGCAGCCGGTGCCGCCGCTGCTGCCGCTTCCCATTTCGACGCGATGTCGAAGGCGAATTTGAAGGAGGTTGAATACGGAGGAGATTAGAGCGTTTAGCAATTTACACGAAACGAAGTGATGGCAGAAGTTCTCTAGATAAACATGAGAGGAAAAGATGCGAGCGTTAGAAATGAGTCTCACCGTCTTCCGATAAAGAATGCAGTACGCTTGACACGTAAAAACAGACCGTTACCTGACTCACATCAATCGCCGTATCTTCAATCCTGCTCTCAGGAAAGAGTTAGAGAATTAGGTCGGAGAATTAGCATGGTTCCTCTACCTAACGAGCTTTTGCAGCATGAGTACAAAGTCCTTTCGATTAGCTAGGTATTGACGATGAAATCGGCTCCGAACAAAAATGTCAAGAAGTGCCAGATCCTAGACAGGTGGTATCTCTCTATATCAGTCAACGAATTTTTGAGCACCTACAGAACAAAATTTCGCCGTAATTCTGCTGGCGCCTGAGAGCAATTCGCCGACTATCTGATCAACGATCTGGCATTGAACCATTTCATTAACCAAGGACCCTATCCTCGGAAAAGTTCAACTGATATAATAGAAAACTTCTCTACGTTCTTTCTCACCGATTTCTAGCTTATAATTTAGGGACACGGGCTCCATTTCACCTACTTTCATTTGACAGTGACGACCCTTTATTATTAGTGCTACAAAGGAGCATTTGTTGCCGAGAGTGTCGAATTTGTTAAAGGTAAGCTGTTGTAGCTCACGAAGCGCGTCATCTGCCGAAAAAAAGCATTTTCTCGCGTTTTGAGGTTCGTGGTCTCTCTTGCCTGTCAAGAACGAGACAGAATCTCCCTTCGAGACGATTAGAATGACAGTGCCATTCGGTAGAGAGCGCAAAAAAACAGTAAAGTCGTCAGACTCCGACGTTTGCGTGCCCGTGCTGAAGTTTCTTCGTTTCACAACGCAAAAGCTCGTGGAATCGAGTACGACGACGTTTAACTGCAAAACACAGTGCACGTGCATCACGAATTGAATAGAAAGTCAAAGGCACATACGAATGCCTTTTTTTGAGTAAGATAATAAAGAGGCTCACCCCGTTTCCGTCAATGCATTCTTCCTTGCCGTCGATCGTCACGTTTGCGCGACCATCAGCAGAGTGCAGACAAAAAGAAAACGATTCATCTTTTCAAAAGGAACCCTAGGCGAAATTACGATCTAGAAGACAATTTCGCTCACCGGTAAATCCCATTGTCACGAGAACTTTCGCAGCGGCTTTTCCAACCTGCTCTTTTTCCATATCCTTGAAGGTGGAATCAAGCAGATAGCGAAGAACCCCGGCCCTCACTGTCTCTTTGACGGTTTTATCTAGTCAAAAATCCACACTAGGAAATGACAGTGAAGAAGGAAAGAGCTAGACTACCTCCTCCCATGGATAAAAGACAGTGAAGTTGAGATATTGCCCAGGACTGAAGTTCTTCGTTATCCAAGGAAACAAATCGCAGAAGAGCCTTAATAACTTGATAATCCGAATCAAGGACTTTTTCTAATACAAATCAAGTTTTCTAAATTACAAATTTTTAAGTTCCTACCGTTGGAGCAAAGACATCCTATCGTTTCGGCGGCAACGCCAGCAACGGCGCTATCATTTGACGATGCAAGCGTAGAAACTGACGTTATAATGTCGTCGACAGACAATAGAACGGCAACAGCATCTTCACCTAAGCAAAAGAAATGAGAATCTTCTACATATGATTTATGGGGGGAAAAAAACCTTTTGACGCTAAATGATGAACCAGAGAAAAAGACCATTGACACAGCGCCTCGTCTTCGGACTGAATAGACGAAACGACGTGACGAAGCAGTGGCCGGCACGCGAGAACTCGCCGACTAAATTCCGCTGCAAGAAAAAAAACAGAATCACTTGGAAAGAGAATTCTGCTATCAGACTAACGCGATTTGTATGCCATAACGAAAAGCGTCTGATAGACGTCGCGTTTCAAGACGACGTTGGAGCCGTTCGACGGCGAGACGAGAAGACATTGAAGCGATCTCACAACGGTCGGAACAGCGGCTATGTCACTGATACCCAAGTCTGAAAAAAAATGAATAGTCCAATATTCCAATGAGTTAATCCGTATCACCTCGTTCGGAAAGTAAGCCTAGAATCGTGACCGATAAAGAAGCCACTTCGTCTAGAATGTGATCGTGATGAGAGCACCCCAGAGACTTTTGACTATTTTTGTACCCGATTTGAGTGAACCGATGCAAGCCGGAATGAAGTCCTTTACTTCTACGATTTGCCGTCCAACGAATTGTTCATCTTTATCAAAGGATATGTATGAGATTATAGAACGACTAGTCGTAATAGCCTGTACTCTCTTCGCTATAGCTTATGAGCTCTGTCAAAGATCGATAGCAAAAACGAACGAGACTGGGATCTCCCTGTAGTGAAAACTCAAAATGAAACTAAACTTTTAGAATCGTTTCTCTTGCTCACTAGAGCAAAGACTGACGCCGTGGCTAAAGCGAACGGTAGTCGAGTCGAAACAAGATTGCCCAAGACGACTACGTAGAAATCAGGAAAAAAATTCTTTGATTCTACTTGTGCGTACCTGAGCTACATAGACTATCTGCGATAAGGATAAGCCATTTCATCAGTTCCCTATCGAGGGACGATGCTAGCGTGGTTTGTAGAAACCGAAGCATTCCGGGATGATTGACGCAAGTCAAAGCCACGGCATCTAAAGTGTGAATCTAAGAGAGAAAGTTATGAATAGGTTGCTCTATATGTGCCTCCGTTGGTGATGAGCAGCGAGATTAATGCCGACGAGGCGGATCTCTTCGCCTCGCGACAAGCGACGACGTCGTTCCATTGGAATTCGTCGGAGTTCGTGCAGAGAAAATTGCAAAGTGTCGACACGGAATTGCGTTGAATTAGCTTGATTTTTCGTTCGCCTGAGAACCGCGGTGAGAACGCGCGATGATCGAGATTGAGATCACCTTTTCTTATAAGAAGGCTGAGCACGCGCATGGCTGTCGCTTTCACTTCCTCGTCAGAACTCGCGCAATTTCTCAAAATCGTTTCCAGGACAGTATCTTCAAAAAAAAAGTAGACCATTTGATTTTGGAGTGTTAGTGAACCCCTCTCGCTAATACTTCACGACTTACCTTCTGTTCCTTTCTCCAGCAACATTTTTACGGCACTAAAGTAGCACTTTTACGTTCATGCATTCTAACGCTGTTTGCTATCACCTTCTGCGTAGCGTATGATTCGAACAGGTAGCTAAGGCTAGAATTTCTTCACTCGGAAGGCCTAACGCTAGATTCGAGTCACTAGAGCACGATTGGACTTTATGCGAGCACCTACGCTGATCAGTGGAGTCGATAGAGCCCTTTTTAAACCCCATCGCGCGTCGAAACACTTCAAAACTCGCAGCGGAAACGAATCCGATCGCGAAAGAGCCGAAAAACTCCATACTACGCTGGAGATTCGCGTTCTCGTGGTCAACAACTCCCGGATAACCATTTTACGATTTGTCACAATCAATAATTTATTTGATTTATTTTGATTTTACGACATCTGGACGTAGAGGCTTTAGAAAGGCTAGACATACGAGAGAGACAAAACAAATGCAAGAAGAAGCGACGTAGAATTGAAAGTAACTTCCGAACGCCTTGTGTAGCTCATTGATGAATATAGGCCCAACCGTGTTAGCCAAACCGCAAACAAAGCCCATGAAGAAGATTCCCTTTTTCACCCGTTCTTTGCCGCACACGAGATAGGCAAGACCAATGATATTGCCTTTGCATGCAGTGCAAATGAACAGATATAGGCATAGGAGTGTCGCTGACACGTACTCAGGCCACGTGGACGAGTAAGAACGATATGACAACCAGGCGAGAATTCCAAGTGACATGCACTGCATTACAGTCGAGATAAAGCAAACCCGTTTCAAGCCAATGTAGTCCGATGTCAACATGAACACGATTCGTCCAGCAAAGTGCGCTGCAAAGGCAAAACCGGTCAATATGGCAATAGGCGTTGTACCAACAGTCCACGTTGTGGCGAATATGACTGCAAGATGGGCCATCACGCCCATAATGGGCGCCAGCACACAAAAAAGATAGACGGCCATAAAACCAATTGACGTATGGCATAGAAGCGAAATAAATGAATTAGAACTAGAGGTCTTTTGAATAGCTGTGTTACTGTCTTCTTCAACAATCTTATCAGGAACGCAAAACACAAAGGGTCCACTAAGCAGAACGGCGACCGTTCCCGCGGCGAAAAAAATTGCTTCAGCGCTGATAGCTCGAACTTTCACAAGAGCTAGAATCATCTGATTGAATCCCTCGCCGCCAACGCAGACGGCGGCGGAGCCGACGCTGCCGGCTAATCCGGGCCGATGAGGCACGATGTTGAGCAGAATCTGCGCCGGCACGCTCCAGGCGAGCAACGACGGCACACCGTACGTTGCCAAGGCGACGACGTAAACGATTTCCGTAAGAATAGGTGGGCGAATGCGCTGGCAAAAATGAACGGCGAGGCCCGATAGAGCGCAGGATAGGGCCGATAGTAGAACGACAGCGAGAAGGAGGGTTCGATTACGCGTTCGTGACATTACGCTCGGAAGAGCGACGCTAGACGCCATGATAACGAGGTTGGAACCGACGAAACCGTACGTCGTCGCCGAATCGGACCACGCGCCGCGACAGGCGTCTTGCACGGGCGATATGAGATAGCTGATTGCGTAGTAGTAGCCGCTCGATAGACCCATGAACGTCGCAGTCGTTAGAGCGGCGAATAGGAGACCCGATGGTCGTTTTGCGTCGCCATTTTCGTCCGCTGGGAGGAGACGGCCTTCTTCTTCTTCCATTCAGTCAGCTGAAGTCTATCGTGCGCTAAGGCGGCAGGCATTCATTCCCGTGCCCCCCCCCGGCACACTGCACGTGTACACGTGTTGCGCATCAATCACAAAGACAACACAACAACAGCGCAACAATGACAACAACAACAACAGCGCAACAATGACAACAACAACAACAACAACAACTCAGTTTTAGTTACCTTTGCTGATACTGCCTGATAGCAGCTCCTGCTGCAAACAGCGTGTTCACGAGACTATTTCCCGCAAACGGTCTCTTCCTTGCCAAATTTTTCGTAGGCGCACGATCCACCCGAAATGCAGTCGGCCAATACATTGGCAGTTTCGTTGCCACTGATTGCCGCCGCTCTTCAATACATCGGAAACTGGTAGCCGTCTCCAGCAAAGAAGACCCTATTCATAAGTGGCTCTCGAATGGTGTCCAATTTAGCAAAACTGAAACCCGGTGGCGAAAGACGAAGGCCGCCGTAAAAGAGCGGATTTTGGTTAATGGAACTGACGCTGACCGAGTCCGGTTCGACGCCAGCGGCGAGCTTCCTCACGTCGGCGACTTCTCGAAACGTATCCTCGAGCGGCTGACTTTCAACGCGAAGCGCCTCCTCGCCAACGATCCAGAAACGGCAGATGTCTTAAATTGGGAACCGGTCAAGTTGGCGTGAGGCAGATGTCGGCAGAAGAGCCATTCGAGACGTTTGGGTCGCGCGAAGATGTAGTAGAGGTACGGTTGGCCGTCGAATTGAATCGTCGAATTGAAACGAGCGAAGACGTACGTCAGCGGATGAAAGACGAATTCGTTTCTTGCGAGCTGCTTTTTGAAGGGAAGCTGCGGACTGAAGGTGATGCCTTCTGCAAAACGCCGATGCCGAACGTGACGATAGCGTATTCGCCTTGGTAAACAATGCCCTTGTCGGTCGTCACCGTGACTCCGTTGCTGTCATAAGCGATGTTGTTTCACCAGCACGTTGAGCTGCAAACGTTCGTCGGCGGTCTCGAACACGAGATCCTGCATGCAGTTGATGAGCATTTGGGTCGTGAATGGCACGTTGACGTCCGGATGGAAATATTTGGTATTCGCCGAGTAGGCGTTCGGACCGGCGTTGAGGCTGAGGTAGTAGGTGAGCGATTGTTCGTGCGGAAGGTAAGTGTCGAAGTGCCACTCTTCGATGGCCTTATCCACCGGCGTCGTATCGTGCCAACCGCGCAAATTCAGCCCGGCGTCGATGCTGAGAACGTCGTCATCTGAAACGCATCAACAAAATTCCGTCTACGCGGTTATTGTTAATTAACTAAGCGCCTACGTATACGTACCGTCAAAAACACCGTTGATCCAGTCGTCTTTCAGTTGATTAGTAGCACTCCGTAGAACCGCTCGTCTTTGCGCCGCTTCAGCGATACATCGTTTCCTTTGTCGTCAATGTAAACAGCGTTACTCAGTCGGCAGTTGTCGGAGAATGGTATGTTGCAAAGGTTTGCCATTCGAACCAACGTATTGCGCTCTGGATGAACGGTGTCTGCCTCCCAGAAAGGTGAGTCCGTGGGAACGTTGGGCAAAATGCCGGCAACGAACCGGCCACCCAGTTTGGTGTCGGCTTCGAGGAGAAGAATGTCATCAATGCCTCTTTGTTTCAAACTGTACGCCGCCTGAAGTCCGGATAGGCCGCCGCCGAGTATAAGGACTTTGGCGTTCGTTTTGACGGCGTGACCGGTGGAGACGGCGCAAAGAGCCAAAAGAAAGGAGCGGAACAAATACAAACAGAACCTATGCATGTGTCGACAACTGGGCAAATGAGCAACTATCCGGTTCTTCACACAATTACGCATGACTGTAAGCGACTCCCCCAAACAATGAATAAATTAATTCCCCGAATACCCAAGAATTTGCGTTGGACCGTGCTCGCATACTACTGACCAGATGGGATAGTGACCCATGACCAGCAGCCAGGTAGAATTTGACTTGGCTATAGTCTCCTCGATCCACGTCCATTGGAGCTCGACTTGTTCGACAGAAGCGATGATAGTGTCAATGAAGACCAATTGCAGAGTACGGTATGACCTAGCTCTCCGATGGGGTAGATCTATGGCCTATATTATACGCTTGAAGAATTATGGCCTATGCAAATATTTATCCCCCACGACCATTGTAAACCTTGGTGTAATAGTAATTCGGCAGATACCAACGTGGATTGCAACGACGGTGCATCGAAAATATTCTATGAGGCGAGAGAAACAGGTGAACATCACGTGTTCTAGATACGCGGAAGGTACGTGCCAGCATGGTGCCAGCTTGCCTCGAATACGTCTCTCTAAAGCGCGGTTCGTTCACGTTCTTCACCCCGTGACGATAGAAATTGTCTCCTAGCGATATCTGAAATGAAGACGAGAGACGTTCGGCCGTCTTTCCCATCGCGACGACGCCGTTTCCACTTCGGCCGGCGTCGTGTACGGCGGAAAGTTATTTCCACCCTAATCTCCAACAAGTAAAAACGTCACATTGTCGGACGAGGACTGAAGAAAAAAAAAGAGGCGAGAACGAGGAAGCGCAGCGTTTTGTGCCTTATTGCCTATGTGTTATTCACTACAGGGGTCTCATCGCGAGAGGTTTTAAATTTTTTTAGTACAAATTGTAATCGGATCTCTCGGCGATGAAAAAATTCGCTGCAATCGGCTCCCCCAAGTTGTACTCGCTGGCAAATTTATCCGGATCAAAATGGGCGCGAGACGATGGTTCCGACTTAAAAGCAATCTTCCCGCTTTGTCTGAACAGATAGAAGAAATAGCGATGATATCCAGAACCAGAAGGAGGACTCGGGCCAACATAACCTAACCGCACAAAAGTTGACTCATTATGCAGTACAAAGCAAAGAGATAGAATTTTAGACAGACTAGTGAGTTGATCACCGCCAGAAACGCTCCCCTCAATCAGATCGCTACCCTGTATCAATAGACGTTCGTTCACACATAAACGATTTTCTACGTCATTGTTACCATGACATTTCCGACGAGCCAATGACGGTACCAGGCTAAAGTTGGATTCGAGTGGCTCGGCGCATCGGGATCGCCCATCACCAATGTATAGAAAGCGTTCTAGGGAGATTTTATGTCCAATTGGGTCCTGGGTTCTTGTCCTACTTTATCGGCTGTTGCCCATTGGACGACGGGTTGTTCGGACGTCATTTCGAGGATAATCGGGCTCCCGCAATTGACGCTTAGACTTCCCATGTAGGTGACGGCTAGCGGTGGATTGCTGCACCCTTCCGGAATTGCCGTCGCCGTCCACAACCCGGCGAAAAAGAGGAAGAAGCGCAGATACCCGCAATCCATGGCCATGTTTACTTCCTGTTCTAACGCGCGTGGGCCGTGGGGGCTGTGATCGGCAGTGCGATGTTCAGCCGGGTTTCGTCGTTTGTTCGTCAAGCGGCCGAAGTGGTGCGTTTCTGCCGAGCGCTTTTACTTTATTGATTGGGTTTCTAGCTTGCTCCGTCGTCGTTGTCGCCGCGAGACGAGTTCAGGTCGCACTGGAAGGGAATTACGACGCTTCTCATCGAATCGAAAGGCGAGACTACAGTAGTACCGTCATTGGCTTTCCTGTGGATATCGACTTGTCGTTTGCAGATGATCGGGTTCCTGTTCAAGAGACGAAAATACCGAAAAATTTAACAAAAATGTTGACACTGTTGATAGACGAAGACAAGCACTATGGAGATAACACGGCAAGAAAAAAAAATTAAATTAGGACATAATAATTACCTTAGACATGATATCATTTCATTTCTTCTATTAGGGACCTTGTCTTGAATTTCTTCTACAGCATAAAATACTTGAGACTCTTTTTACATTAGGTCGTGGCGACGTAAGTCAATTTCCTTTGGGCAGAGACAGGAGATATTGACTTGATAGTTTCTTAGACTCCGCCTGGTATGAAGACTCAAGTTCTGAGATTTTTCAGTACTCTGCTCACCAGTATCAAGCATCCCCTTCTGCCTCAAGTCCACGTCCATAAACCTGTTCAAGTATTAATTGAATTTTATAGTTAGATTCCTTTTTTCTTTACGTTTGTCTGCAGAGACTTATCAAGTGTTGTGGCAATGTCACTGCTGGGCCAACCGAATTGGAAGAAGTCGACTTTCTCCTTACGTTGTGTCAGAAATTTCGAAGCGATTCGAGTCTAGCGAATTTCTTTCTCGAAGTGAGAGCACTTTTATCCTAAAAAACCGACATATACACATCTTCTTTTAGACTTATTCTTCGGTTTCACCTGGACCCAATCAGAAATCCAAACCCGTTTTTCGATTTCATTTGCTGTCCGCTTTATTGGAGTTGAGCAGTAGCGCTGTGAGTCGACGAATCGCCAACTCTTTTTTTGTCTTCATCTACTCGTTTTTCTCAGGATGTTTCCGTTGCTATGAAAGCTTATGAAGGCCTCATTGTCTGCGTGTCTCTTCCCGAGGAAACGGTCGCTCTTGCCATCGCCAATAATTCCAAGTATTGCCAGCAAGTGGTAACATTGAATAGAACTAG
Organism: Oscarella lobularis; assembly: GCF_947507565.1. Lineage (NCBI taxonomy): Eukaryota > Metazoa > Porifera > Homoscleromorpha > Homosclerophorida > Oscarellidae > Oscarella > Oscarella lobularis. Next base: position 387,815 of record NC_089177.1, on the reverse strand, counting down.
AACCTGCATCTACAAGAAAGTGTATACTTATATTCAGGTTCAACATCTGGCTGTTCGCTTCACTGCATTACCATCTACGTTAGATGACATAGATATTGCCCGTGTCACAGCAAAATGGGGGTATGCGCGTTCAGTTTATTCTCGATTGTCTGCGCACAGGGCATTTAGATTCAATTTGGCGAATGATTTCGACTGGGGAGACGCGCCTAAACCGAGTGCGGTTCAGCATATTGAGTATCTTCTACAGTGGCTTGATTATATTAATCAAGTCATGAAATTGGCGCATCCAGTAAAGTTTTTACTCGAGCCTAAACTGAAAATAGCTAGTTCTTGTTCATCGCGTAGATTATATCTAACCGCATTGCACAAAACATTCAGAAAGATTTCCTTGAAAACTTGATCATACCAAAAATCCTCCAACCGTAAGCGAGACGGAAATTAACCGAGGCAAAGCTCACAATATAGGCATTCTAGCAATGAAGAGGGAGCTTTAACATCTATAGCGTACATAAGTCGCATGCTAGAATGTATAGATGCTGGCACTTTAGTAGAAGGTTAGCCCAAGAGAAATTTCTCGTACTCGTGACTAAGTTTGCAATTTGATTAGCTTTTGCTACCTTTTTTATTGGAAACGACGTCGCCGTGCCAGAAGAACGTCGTGCAACGGCGCACCAATTGCGTCACAAGCTAATACAAAAGTGCGACCACATGTCGGACGAGGTAATAATAAATAAACTTACGCTGCGTGCAAGCGCCCCGCGGAGCTCTTTCCTTTTTTTTAGTTGAGCATTGCTTACATGCAATTTTTCTCTGTGCTGCTCTCGCTGCCATGCCAACAGATTATCACCAACTTGGTCACGCGAAATCTGAACGGTCGATTGTACAACGCAGTCGCGACGTCGAACGACCTCGTCTATCTGTCGGACAAAGATATGTATAAGAAATACGGCCTTCTTGCACCTGACGGCAAAGTTCCCCTATCGCCGCAATCGAAGACGGAATTTCCCGAAGATCTCGGCTCGCCACCGCCGCCGCCGGACAGCGCCACCAGCCCGTCGCCGTCAGAAGACGACGCCGCCGAGGCGCTGGGGTTTCGTTTTTCGCCCGTTCCCGTGCAGACTCAAGCTCAGTCGTCGTCGGACGCCGAGAGTCGAGCGTCGTCGAGCGTGAGCGCGAGTACGATTGCCACCGTAGGGACGATGGTGAGCGGGGGTCATCGCGACGAGGGGGAGATCGAGTTCAAGGCGTTGATTCGTCGCACTGGCGGCGGCGTTCTGATTCGCGATTTGGCTCGAATGCGAATCGTTTGCTCGGAGGACGACGTGGAGAAACTCGTGGATCGGTGAGTCCGTTTGGGAGATTGAGCGTGCGGATGCGAAATTTCGTAGGTTTTTGTCCATTCTGCCTGAGGACGTCGCGTCGACGTCTCCTGTTTCCGATACAATGACTTTTGAAGCGTACATGGCAGATGCGTCTCGTGAGGTGAAGAGAGCGAGAGCGTTTGCCGTATTAATTAAATGGCTCTTTTTGGTAAGGTGAGCTCTTGTTTTGCTATGTGTTCCTTCTGGCAACGTGAGGAGCCACCAGATGGTTCGTATCTTTTTTCACCGAACTTAGTCTTAGCTCTCTCCCTTTTAGACGAACGATCTGAATTCTACGAGGGCTTCTTTCTTGACATGCTTCTAAATAGGCTCCAGCGTCTCCTCGATCAAGTAAGGCTACAGTAGTGCTGGGGGGAAATTCAAAATTGACGAGGACCCTGTAGCCATACGAAGTCAATCTCGTACTGACGAGACTCCTTATACAAATCAGTCGCTTTCCGCACCCCACAATACACGAATACCTCTTCGACGCAAACGTCCAGCTTGCTCCGAATTCGCGCAGCGTCTTCTCAATTCTCTGTCAAGTAACAAAGACGGCAAAGACAATGACTAAATTAAAACGTGCATACACTCTGTATAGCTTTGCGTCGACATCGCTCAGAAGCGTCAAAAATTGCCTGATTTTGTTCAATCGTTCGCCGAAGCGAGACAAAGATTGACGTCCCAGGAATCAACAGGCATTCAGAGGTACTAGGCTTCAAAATGACGTGTATACTTTTCAGCCTAATTCCTCTCTTAGCAGCCCCAATCACGCCCTGTTCGACAACGTCGTCCTTTTAGAGGAATTTTCTAAGGTACAGGATCCTCTACACTTTCTGAGGAAATCTCTCTATCTGGTGGTATACTAGGAATTGGCCGCGACTCTGTACACGAAATCAATGGTATCATTGCAAGAAGCATAATTATTAACGGCCTAATTAGGATCACTGTCAAATCTTTTTGAAATAAAGTCACTCCAAGTCCATCTATTTAACTAATTAGAACTTCTCTGTCGGCGTCTTAGAACAGGACACAGACAGGGATTGACTCGTAAAATAGAACAAACTAATTACACATCGTAGCCTTAGCATACCTCTTGAAAACGCTTTGCACGACTTTTTTGATTTCCTCATCAAGGTCATCGGAAAATTCCGGCAGAACATTGGATTGCCTAAAAATGGCATACTCGTTGCTATATACCTTATTCGTGGCAGACGACGCCAACTGGCGAAACACGTCCTAGAAAAAAATCCGATTTTACGTACTAGCCTAACTAACTAACAATGCGCTTACCTGTGATTCAATCTTTCCCTGCTTCCAATATTCCGTTAAGAATTGGCAGACCTTCTGCCCTATTTGCGTCTTCAATTGGCACAGTAGCTCTTCCTGGGTTCCCTCCGGCGGCGTTAGCGGCGGCGACTCGATCTTTTTCGACAAGAACGGCGGCGGCGAACTGTTTCCATTTTCGCCGCCGCTGCCGTCCAAGTCTTCGGAAGGCGTTGGCCAAATCGGCGTTTTCTTATTAAGCGCGTAGTTGCGTATGGCGTCGCTATTGCCAAGGAACCATTCTTCGACAAAACTTTGAGCGACGATGACCTCCGTTGTCTCCTCGTCGTCGTCAAACGTTTGGAATTGAAGTGGCGGTCTCATTTGATTGAGAAGCGCGTTGCCGATGTTTGACAAAGCTTCTGGCGCGAATTTACCTACTCAGTACATATACGTAAATAAACAACTCAATATTTATTTATTTATTTATTTACCTGTGGTCCGTATCACTAACGGTTCCGCTTTGATTTCGTTCCTCCTGACTTTATATCCAAGAAAGGTCAGTCTCTGTTCGAGCACCAATTGCACCAAGATCTCCGATCGAGCGGTGAACACGGGCAATCGCACTAGAAATGAACCGACCAACTTCGCAATCATACCTAGCCCTGAGCAGAAATTGAATATTTGCCGCGCGAGAGGAACCCGACAAGCGACTCCTAGCTCCTCAACTAATCTCAAAGCGGTGAACTCCTTAATAAAAATCCCCGCCTCGTGCGACTCGTGAAACAGCTTGACGGCAACGTCGACGTTCTTCCGACTCAACGACTGCAACATGATTTCGTCGTAGAAGACGGACGGCATTTTGACGCCGACGCCGCCGTCCGAATTCGTCACGACGAAACGTCGCATCACCTTCGTCGCCGCGTCGACGTCCGATCGAACGACGCTATGAAAAAGTCGTTCCAAGACGTCGCTTCGTCGCTTCAGGCGCGAGTGAAGTCGAGTCGAGGCGATATCGAGTTCCGGTTTCGCCCAATCGGCGGCGTCGAGGATCCGAATCGCTCCCGCGTTCTGATTGTTCTCGATGCACACTTCGACGGCGAGATACGTGAAAAGAAACGAATCTAATTCGTCGTCGTCGCCGCCGGACTTCTTCATTTCATTTTGCTTTGTTATTGACGATAATCCGAGATAGTTGATGCCGTGCACGTGAAGAACGTGAAGAACTTCGTAAGCGATCGCCCACTTTGACGTCGCTTTGCAACGTAGGAGAAGAAAACCGGCTAGGCGAGCGAGAAGCGATTGATCGTCCGAGTTGAGCTCGAAGTGACGAATATCTCTGTTATCGTCATCGTCGTCACTTCGATACGTTTTGACGAAGACGGTTAAGTTTTGAAGTAGGGTTGACCACGAGTTGGCCGGCTGTTCAGAAAACGACGTTATAAGAATGGGAAGGAGACGAGACGGAAAGAAGACCGGCGACGTGTCACAGATGACGGCCGCCGCCCAGTCCCAAAATCCGGCCTTACCTGCTTTCTATACATACACGAACGGAAAAAATATAATAAATCGATTTCTTAAATTTAAATATATTACTTTTAATAGCTTCTCCACGACTCCAATTCCCGGTGTCGGCACTTGTTCGCCTAGTTTGACTCGCCGCTGTCGAGCCGTCCTAAAGAGGCTGTAAATGCTGAAAAGGGCGAGCGCCTCTGGGGCGGACGACGGCAGGCTGCACGAAGAATGAAGCACCGAAAAGAAGACGTTCAACGAAACGGGCATCCCAGCGAGCTAAACGCAAGAAATAACTAATTAAACGATCGTTTAATCCTACGTACTTTTTTCAAAATTCTCTCCGCCGTTACGACGTCTTTTTCGGCGTTGCATTTCTCCGTCAGCTGCACGCACACGGAATCGACGAGCTAAAGAGAGAAATAAATACGCCTTCTCTTCTCCTTTTAACGTACCTGCTCTTTCTCGACCATAACGCCGGCCGCCTGTATCAGTAAATTTCTCAACGGTTCTCGTCCAATTCGCGTCGCTCCGGCGAGAATCTGGCCAAAAACGGCTGCCATTTCCTTTCGCGTAACGTCCTCGATTGACAGGAGATCTCCCCATTTGTCGACCGCCTCCTGATGCCTTTCTCTCCTAATAAAATAGTCGATGTAACTCCGGCACGTCGTGCGATCTAGGGACTGTCTAAATTCTTTCATAAGGTTCGATACGAGCGAAAGGTCCTGGTAATTTCCGACGCTCAAGCAACAACGCAGAAGAGAGTTCCACGTCTAAAGAACGAATGAGAAACAAGTCTCTGCTTTGGCATTTCTTTTCTTTCGTACCGATTTCGATATTTCTCTTTTTTGATCGGAAGTGAAAGCTTGTAGAAACTGAATTCCGCGCGAGACGTCCGTTTGGGAAATCGCTAGAATGAGACAGGACTCGGCCACATGTGGAGGCAAGTGGTGGACGTAGCTGGAACGATTCTGAGGAAATAGGACGACACTGAGCCAACACAGCGATTCGCTATCACAAAATAATCTAGAAAAATGCGTCAGTAGTCGTACAAAGGATTTTCGTAACTATACTTGGTAATGTTTATGATGCTTGATTTTGATAGGCAAGTTTTTTGATTGCCAAGTGACTAAACGATAACCACACTCTTCCTTTTTTCTATCTCTCTCTCTAGGTTATATCTATGTATTACTGTATATAAACGCCAGACGAAGTTGCTGTAGTTTTGAGTCGAGTCGACGCAGAGAGCAACAACTTCAGCAAATACTCTGTAGTAGAGGAGAAAGCGTCGGGGAACGAAACCCCGTATCGCAAGTATCTCTCACCTCGCACTCAATAAATGATATTTCCGCGCGACGGACGTCACTTTTAAAGCTCTACGAATATCGCTAGAATGAAACGTCGTTTTTAGACGTACCCAAGGCGGCTTTACTGATTCATTCGTCCACGCGACGACGACAGCAATTGCACGACGACGTCTTCGGTTGGAGCGTCGCGTTGAGTCGCGGCGTAAAAGTGGCTATACGCTCTATACGTGGTACGTGTCCTATTACAACTACGTTTCTCTTTCTCTCGCTCGGACTCTCACTTTTCCATCTCCTGTGCTCGACATAGAATGGAGACGAGTTCCATGCAGTCCGACATCGTTGGATACGCAATGAATTTATAAGCACAAAGAGCCACCTTGAGAGCGAGAGCTATTGTCGCAACGCCGCCGCGCTAATTTAATTTTCTTACGTCAAATCGAGGAGGATTTGTTGACGAGAGCGAGACGGCGTTCAAAAGCGCGTGGCACAATGCCGCTCGCCGATCGCCATGGATACTACGCAAGGCCAAGTCAACATCCTCTATAAAGAGTATCAGTCAGAAGGACAAATGACATAAGAACAATTATATTATACCCGCTGTGCCACTGAGAAGAGATTGAATGTTACAAGAGATTTGCTCTTGTTTTCTATTAATGCGAGGCGCCTGTCTTTCCTTACCGAGGATCCTGTCGATGTCCTAAAGCGTCGAGATGAATCATCGCGAGAAAAACGGCTATATTACTACAAACTGACCACCAATTCTCTGAGTTGATCGAGGTGAACGTGATTGTATTTGCATCGCGGTCGAAAGCAGCCGCTCTCTCTCCAATGGTCCCAGCAACATCGATTCCGTTGGACGAATTGCTGCACGTAGCGATCGCGCACGAGCACGTCGACGTCGCTATTGGAAAGAACGGCGACGCTGACAGCGTCGTCGTCGTCGTTGCAGCTGATGACGTTGACTTCGGAGGCGACGTCTTCGGGCGTCATCTCGAAATCGTTAGGCGACGTCGCCGCGGAAACGGTGGAAGCGGCGAGCGGCGAGCGGCGACGATTTTCTTCCACGTTTTCTTCTCGCTTTACGGGCTTCAATGTGAGTCGGAGCGACGTCGTTGGAATTTTCTTTAGAAATCGTTGCTGTGGTTTGCGTTCTGGACGTGTCTTCTCGTTATTGCTAAGTATACATACAGTGTTATGAAGGAGGTGCAGGGTTTTTTCCCCCCCTTATGAGATAACCTGGGAAGAAGTTCCTTTATTTCCTCTTCATCCGGAAACAATGTGAGAAATTCGTCGTCGTCGATAAAAATTGATTGAGATTTTTCTTTGAAATTGACCGATTCATTTTTGCTCTTCTCCTCTTCCTGAACTTTGATCTCTTCCTCCTCCTCCTCCTGCTTATCAGAAAACGCGTTTTCTTCGATACTGATGTCGAGAGCAAAGGACTCTTCATCATCGAGATTGCCTAAGGCAATGCTAAAAGATTCAACGTCGGACTCGACGCTACCGTGATCAATCTCCTCCTCCTCCTCGCATATTTGATATTCTTCCCTTTCTCCGACATCCGTGTTGTTCCCCTCATCTTCTTCTTCTTCTCTCTCACTTGTCTTGAAATCCGACGGGAGCTCTACGTCACTAACACATGCACAAGTCACGTGCTACCACCGAAACAACAAACGCCACGTGAGAACTCACTGATTTTCTTTCCTTTCTTTCGGACCGGATCCTTCAGCGAGAACCACGCCCACGCTCGCGACGCTTGTCGACGACGGCGGAAGCTGCGCTACTTTCTGGTTCGTTTGCATAACTTGAAACATGAGCGCTCCGAGTTTCGCCGCCGCGTCGTCGTCATTTGCAACAGCGCCGTCTACGCGAAGGAAACAGCGATCAAAAAAGGCGAAGAGGTTGGAAAGCGGCTTTGAGCTCACCGATGGGCTTTTTCGTCGGCGGCAATGATGACGTCGAGTCTTCGCAGACGATCTCGTCCGGCGGCGAGTTGCTTCGGCTCAATTCTTTGCTCCCCGACTGGGTCCCCGACCACGTTCGCTTGCGAGCGACTCTCGTGCGCCAAGCGCCCCTCTTCCTCATTTTAGAATTTGCTGAGCGGGCTCCAGCTACGTTAGCGCGACTGCGAAACCCCACGACACGCTGAAGGGCATGGCTAGCCGCTTACGGGATGTTGTGTGCAACATCCGGGAGGGTTTGAACGAAAAAAGTGTGAACGAACGAAAGAAAATAATCAAGCGAATAGTAGCATACGACTTTTACGGTTGGTACAGTACTGTACATCGATATGCTGTAACAAATTTTTATTGGCGCTTCGATCACATCCGGGATAGTACTATGTATTCATGGCGTTTCCTCATCTCGTGACTTCGTGCCTCTATCTACTCTACTTCGTCTTCTTCGTTCTCGTCGTTTACGCACTCGACTTTACGCCCTTTGTCAACCTTGGGCACTTTCGCAATACGGTTTTGAACCCGTTTCTCAGCGCGGCTCGCCTGCGTCGAATTCTCGATGGTCGAGGCGTCGATTACGCCCATCCTATCGAGAAATCCGAGCTCGTTCGCCTCGTAGTCGATTCAGGCGGCGGCGACGACGACAACGACGACGAAGACGAAAATAGTGAAAGCGTCGCGATTGGCCAAAGTGTCGACCAATCAGATCGCTTGTTGCTCGTCAACGTGGCATACGGGAAAGACGAGGGTCCTCTGAGTCTAAACGACCTGAAGTCTATTGCAAGGCTCGGTTTGCAGTGTGGAATAATCGATTGTCAGCTGCATCGAGAGTATTGTCAGTCAGAAGGATGGACTCGATCTCTTTTAGCGCTGTCTTTGACTTCTCCTTCAAGTACTATAAAGCGGAGACGATGGAAAGCTGCCCAAGGCTCGAATATTGCGAAGAGAGCGGTATTGAAATGGATTAGGCAAGAAATAGGAGTTAGTAAAATTCAGGAATCTAGTGCTAAACAAAGTGGCAATAGGATGATTACGTTGATTCTTTTGTCTGAAGTGGATGCACCTTCTCCGTTGTATTACGATGTTCTGGCATTGGAATTAAGCGAATTTGCCCTTTTTGAATATATCAGTGGTGTCAATGCAGATGCCAGGGAGAAACTGTTTCATCAAAGTCATCTTCAATTGCAGCCCGACTGTTCAAATAATCTAATTTTGATTTTACCGGGAAGGAATTATTCATACGGATGTAGTCCGGGCGAGAACTTCAACTACAGATCGTTGAAATTTCACGTGCAATTTTTGTGCCTGCGACTCCAAGACGCCTTCATCATTGGCCTTTTTCTCGTAAACGGCTACATTCTATTGATGTGCGTCATCGACGAAGAGGGTCTATCGTGGCTAAGACTGATTCGATCCGTTGTACTTAGCAGCATGATCTGTGCTTTTCTCATCGCTCAATTGCCTCTATCGTCCCAATCAGGCCTGCCCACGTCTCTGCTGAAGCTCTATCAGTCGGCCGCGCTCAGTTACGAAGGCGCGTGGCTTCGATGGCTTCTAAATCGAATACCCACGTCCCTATTCTTCGTCACGTTTCTCATTTACGCGACGTTGATATGGTGGACTAGTTGGCGTTTTTGGAATGACGTCAGTCGCGTCAGCGTTGCCACGGCTCCCACTGATGAGACTAATGACGCCGTAGATACGGATTCTTCTCCGCAGTCGGAACGCGCTTTGCCTTTGCCACCTATTCGACTAACAGTGAACACGCTGCTGCATCAGCAGCACTTTCACGCGTATCCTCACGCCAATACGTCCAGCTCGATTATTGTCGACGAACGTCTAAATGCTCTTCTTGAGGATTTGGCTCAGCACATGCTCACCGACGTCGAAAGCGAAGAGGAGAGCCTGCCGCAGGATTATATTGAGAATTTGCCGCGGTGGAAGTATCGATTGAAACGAAAATGCGAGCTACAGTGCGTTATTTGCTTGTCTCGGTATAAGCGAGGTACTATGGTGAGCTCTCTACCATGTGGTCATATGTTTCATTGGGCGTGTGTAAAGCCTTGGCTGCAGACTCGAAGTGTTTTGTGTCCTGTGTGCAGGTCGCCGGCAAATGAGACGAAAGCGTCGGCGGTGGCGGCGGACGTGCGAGACTGACTGATATCAGGGCATGCATGCATATATTTAAGTGAATTGCGTTATTAGGTTTGTATTCTTGGAAATAAAGCGGCGGTTGTGGTTGGAAAGAACGTCGCTATTTTTTGCGCAGACAAATTCATTTGTTTTCGGAATACTCACACAGAAGAGAGAGACTTCTTAAGTATATTAAAACTCCAATAAAATAAACGGGCTAATTCGTTGCGAGAACTACTGCGGCGGTTATTTATCACAGCGCTGATAAATATGTCCAGAAAAATAAAGTTGACGAGGAAACGAGAGTCTATAGTTCACTTGTAATGGCCGTGAGTGCGCATATGACGATTGAGATTTCCCGACTGCGAAAAGCTGAGTTCGCAGATTTTGCACTTGTACGGCTTTTCGCCGGAGTGTATCCGAAAATGCTTCGTGAGCGTCGAGCTATCGGCGAACGCCTTGCTGCAGACCTTGCATTTGTAGGGACGCTCGCCGGTATGGGTCCGCATGTGTGTCGTCACCGACGACGACTGCGAGAATCGCCGATCGCACAGCGGACACTTGAACGGGCGCTCTCCGCTGTGGGTGCGCATGTGGGCGTTCAAATTCGCCGCTTGCGAAAACGTCTTGTAGCACACCTGGCACCGAAACGGACGTTGTCCCGGAAGCATAGACGATGCAATGGCGGCGGCGGACGGTACAATGCGAGCTCGATGAAAAGCTCGTCTTCCTCCGGCGATGACGCATGTTGGACACGAGCGCCCACTGGCGCAGAGGTGAGAATGCCATGTCTCAGTCGTCGGAAACGTGGCGGGAATAAATCCCCCGGCATATGGAGGCGCCATGTGGGGAAAAGGTAGGGAAAACTGGCCGAACGACGGCAAACTCTGAAAGGGGGGTAGAATTGAGGTCGACGACGGCGTGAACTTGAAAGCTTCGTTCGTCGACGGCAGCCAATGATGAAAGGACGCCGACGGCGTCGCCGTCGTCACCGCCGTCGGGACAACGCATGAGACGTCCGATTTGAATTCGTTCGACGAAGACGGCGACGCGTTGCGAAGCGCGAGAAGCGACGCGGCGGCATCGGAAATCGGTTGATGACATTTCTCGTCGCTGGAAAAAAGGAAGGGGAAAGAGAAAGGGAGTGTAAGAAAACTTCCGCGCAGACCGGAATAGCGTTTTGTACCTCAAGTCGGTCGTCGAGGAGACCGACGTTCGCTCGGGGCTCGTCGACGATCTTAGGCGCGCTGGCGGTGGCGGCGGCGAAGGAAGAGCGTACGGCCGAAAGAGCTTGATTTTCTTATCGTCTGACATTTCTTTAGAAGGAAATCGAACGTTCGTTTGTGTTCGACGAACTCGGCTACAAGTACAGCTAGTTCTACCTAGATTTCGCTGGCTTTCTGACACGGAAACGGTGGCCAGTATGGGTAGCGGTGGCGGTTGAGGATTTGAATGACTCGACGACTGAATTGACGACGCTTTTATAAGGGAAGTATAGACAAATGCCGTCTATCGCTCGATTGGCTTCGCTCGGCGGTCTTCTCTCCGGCTCCCCGGCGACAACAAAGCTGAGCCAATCATCTTGAATCAGCTCACAAATTTAATAATCGTATACCCGATAAATTGATAAGGGAGTCAATGGGGACGGGGCAGTGAGAAATGAGAGAGAGCCGTTCAACGCGCTAACGCGTTTACCACTCTTTCCCGGTTTCATCCCGGGTCCGTTCTACTCGGAAACCCGTCTGAGTGAGCCGAACAACCGATTTGCGTCTCGCCGCCCGCGAAAGCGCGATCAAACGTTGGGATTCCCCACGAAAGCGGGAGCTCAAGACGTCGCGCGGAATCGCATCCCAAAAGCCCTCGGGGCAACCGCGAGACCGGACCGGACCTTCGAATCGAGAAAAGGCTAACCGAAAAACAGAAGCCGTGGCAAACGATTCGCCGCAAAGACGTCGGTCGAACACGGTTTGCATCGGAAGTTACTCTAAAGGCGAAACGCAACGGAGAAACCATCCTCCCCGCCCTCCTCCCACCCATTCAAGTTTCCAGAGCCCCTAGCTCTATCGCCGGAAAACATATCCACGGCTACGGCTTCGTCGCGGAGTCATGCGTTCGCGCGGGCGGGCGAGCGAGCGAGAGACACGGCGATAGGCCGTAACGAGGGATACAGACCGAGATCCGCGCGGAAAGAAGCAGACGCAGCCACAAGGTCAACAGAAGCTGTGTCCAAGCATCTCGTTAGGGAGATCAGCGCGGGCCAAAGGGATGCACACAGATACGCAAATGAACAAAGGGGATGCAGACGTGCCGTCATTTGACGCTGAGCCACGTGGCGATGTTGCTCACGATTCGCATTCGAGTCGCTTCGACGGCCGACGGATCGGCACACAACGAGGCGTTGCCGCGCGATTGGGGAGGATGTTGCGGACAACCGCGCATATCTACGCCTATAGAAGAGTTTGCACGGGGAGGGAGCCCTCACGGGGCCCGGGGGTACTGTATATCGTCGTTTTCTTACCGTGAGCGCAGTTGTGGCACGTCGTCAGCTGCGTTGGCTCGCTCGGCGTGGCGACGGACTTGGAAACGTGCTGCCACGGATCCTGCATGATTAGTTTTCACAAACGGTTGATGTCTAATTGCGCAAGCACTTCTGCGAATTTACCTGAGATGCCCGAGAATAAAATATATTTGTTCCTGCTATGTCTTTTCCGCCGTAATCTATGCCGCCTGCTACTTAGGGTACTGAACGACACCGTGACTGTCTCACTTACACAAATTTGTCGCGTTTACGTCCGGCCACAGGCCCTGCAATGTAGAGCGAGATCGATGCCGACGTACTGTAAAAACTAGGGATCCACCTTAGAAAAGACGTTGGAACACAAGTCACGATGATACTGCAAGTTGACGATTTCAGATCGAATGCTATTTCGAGCGGGTGCTACTTGAAAGAAGGCCATTTCGGTGCATTTCTACGCAAATGCGTCTACGTAGCACGAGCTCAACGAAGGAAGGAATCTCTTTACTTGGAACCACCTATAATTAGAGTGAGGTGAAACTCAAATATAGGATCTTGTGAGTCTGCCGCCGCCGCCGCCGCCACGGCGGCGGCAATGGAGATGCCGTTTGCGTGCTACATCGCGACGGCGATTTAAAGATGCACGTCTGCATCAATGGAACAGCCGGTCGGCTCCCCATCTCTAATCTAATCGCGCTTTTCCCTTCTATAGCCGCCCGCCTATAAATACGCGTCAATGCTATGAGGCGGAATCCTTCGAAGGAAATTAGAATATGAAGCCCCGAACTAGCGAAGGGAAACGGGACGTCAAAACGTCTCTTTCATCTAATGTATGTGCTACGGATGTCCGGGGACGGGCGACCAAAAATCTACGTAGGCACGCTTCTTACCATTGTCTTGCTCCCGTGTATTCGCCTGGTACGAGAAGTTTCATCTTTTCCTGGCTGAAAAACGACTCGCATATCGCCCCGTTTCGTGCGAGGCTTGCCTGTAACTGAGCGGATCGATTCCGAAGGTTTTGTACCAGAACGAATGGCAATAGTCGGCCATAGCATTGGTCAAATTGACGCCAGTCGCCTTACCGCGAATCAGAGCTTGACAGACATTGTCTTGGTAACTAGAGCGAAGGTCAGAGAATAAATCAGTGTGACCGCCGCGACGCGACCGCAAGCTGACCCATATTGAACCGACGTCGCTGCCGCATCGGCGATCAGATACATAAAATCGCCGTCAATCATACCGGACGCTCCTTCACCCAGAACATGCACTAATTATTATACGAGACTACGTTTATCTACACACCGAATAGCGCCTTCGTCTTATCCGAATCAACTTTGAGGGACATCTCGATGCTGAGAAACGAATCTGATTCTATGAAACTAAAGACTCTTATGTCGGATTGTGCCTTTGCGTTGTTTCTCTCAGTATCGAAGCGCATTCTTCCCCTACGGACGTTGCTACCTAAATTCAATGCTTCTGGACTCCTAACAGAAGTTCTTATTTTCGTCTCTACCTGCTCGTCAAAGGCAGTATACGCCAATATAGCTTCGGCGACGCCGGAGCTCGACACACTGCCACGCGTCAAGTGTGGAAATTTCAACCGGAACCACGCTAAGCAATGAACGAAGGAATCGCGACTACGACGACGTCTAGCCAACGCGATACTAACACGAGAGACCCCCTGAATAGCTAACTCCAAAGGTAATCCATTGATTGTCCGACGTTGTCGGCAAACCGTGCTTTGAATTATGAATCCCTTGGTAAAAGTTTCGAAAAACCGCAAGATCCTACACGAGAACTTCAATGTATCCGTACATGTATATAATATGTATACAGTGAAGCCTGCACTATAGCGAGACTGGTTTCAACTAGTCTCGACCGGTTTTGAAACCTTTGCAATAAGAAATGCAAGTTTTTCTTTTACTAGAGTCAAAAGAACCGCGGTTCTTGTTCGACTGACTGGATTTAGCTGGTGCTATGCAGACATTTTTGCCTCCCCCGCCCCCGCACAATAAAACGTTTCACTGCCTCACTGTCTAACTCTACTAAATATACTTCTTACATTTATTGCCTGTCTACTGGAGAGATATGAGAGGTTTGGATAGGTGAGATTCTGATAAGGAGAGCTCTGGCCATAGTAGCGATGCTCAGGAGTAACAATAATTGCATTGAAATGATCTGCGAGTTCTTGGATCCAGTCATTGGGTATTCCTATAAGGAAAAGCCATTTATATGTACCACGTGGTAGTAGACACTTGTACAGTCATACTGCAGTTTTTTATGTACTAAACATTTCAAAGTCGACTAGGATTACCCGGACAGGTTGCTTCGCCGCATATGTAGAGAAAAATTGGACACGCGGCTGGAGATTGACCTCCAAAGCCTAGCGTGCGATCGCAATAGCCCGTGTATTCGAAATAGCGCTGACGAAACGTAGCGTTGTATTCCGAATCGAAGTGATCGAGTCTCTGATCGAAAAACAAGTCGTCGCCGCTTGCAACAGCGAAGAAAACGAACAGGCATGCGAAGAACACCATTCTCGTCTAGCGCGCGCATTGACAACAAAGAATGACGATTTTTTCCCGTCTGCCGTCTGAATGACCGCACTCAGCGGCCGTCCATTACGCTATATGCGAATTTTTCGCCAAACTGTATGCTCTCTGACCTACACCACCGAAAGGAAGACTCCGAGCTACGTAGCCGATGCCATTCTAAGCGCACTGATACTCGTTTTCTACAAATTGGTCTCTCTAAGTGGCCCGGTACACGCTCCTTGCTTTCTCCCCGTCCGATCTCTGTCTTATCGTACCTCCTCGCAGTTGTTCGTCGTTGGTGTCGTCTTGCTGATATCTCTCGTTGTAGTAACAGTCTATTTATACATTCTGCCTGTTTACGTGGAAACCAGTTACTTTCTCACGACGATCTATATCATACTGGGTCATTGGCTTCTCGCGAACATTGCATTTCACTACTACATGTGCGTTGCGACGCGACCGGGCAGTCCACCGGCGGTGAGAAAGATCGTCGTCATTTTTCGAGCATCCGGGGACCGTTTCTCTAGGCGACCGAGTTCAACTTGCGAAGAGGATGGAAATTTTGCCATAAGTGCATGCAGATGAAGCCGCCGCGGACTCATCATTGCACGGCGTGCAAGAGGTACCAGATCCGTTCGTTATTTGCATTATTTATTATATAAATATAGATGTGTGCTGAAAATGGATCATCACTGTCGTGAGTCGAGACGCATTCACAGATTCTTAGGCTTACTCTTGTCCTCTCAGCTTGGATCAATAACTGCGTTGGACATTTGAATCATCGATATTTTCTACTCTTTTGCGTCTACATATCAATTGGAGCCGCCTTTGTTGCTTGGATATCGTGGAATACGTTCTCGGAGATGTTTTTCGCGACCGAGGTAAAGGGAGAACCATACCCCCTCCCGATGACTGACCCTTGATTTGTTTAGATTTCTCTGGACGATTATACGTGGAGACGTTCTTTAGTCATCCCCGTCACCGTACTCTGCCTAACCGTGTGCCTCGCCGTGGGAATGCTGGCCAGTTGGCACTCTTTCTTGATCAGCACCGGTCAGACGTCGATCGAACTTCACGTCAACAGAGAACTAGAAAAGACGTACCTAAAGCACGGCTTTGTAAGTCACCATGGAGACAATCGAGGTTTTTACGTATAGCTGGGTGGTCTTAGATTTTTTTGAATCGCAATGATTACGGAGTAGCGAGGAACTGGCGGCTCTTTCTTGGTTTGACCGGTTCCAGGTATGCATAGTGTTGAATTAGTAAGCTGACCTTTGACGTGGAACGGCGGACATCCGTGTTTAGGAATTGGAGGAGTTTACTGTGGCCGTCGGCACATAAACCGCCAGGAAGTGGATTAGAGTGGGACCTGAGGGAATATTTAGACAATGGTACGGACACAAGCCCGCGTTCTGTTCCCTTGCTATTGTGAGAGATGGAAAGCTTGTTGTGCGCTTTGCACAGTCAAAATAGATACCATATTGAATTATGTATGCTCAACTTTGGGTGGCGGCACCGTCCAATTTCCGCTGTCGTCATCAGACTAATTATATATTTATATATATATCATTATTCAGAGGAGCACGTATTGATTCAGAGCATTCAATTTAGAAACGGTAAAATCGCAAGAGTCTCTGTAAAATTCATTTGAAATCAGGCCAAATTTTGTCTAGTGATACATTATCGCCACCACCATCCCCCAAAAAGGAAAGCAATAACCCTATCAGATGTACATGATTTGAACTAAACCCCTGCGGTGCAAGCAAGGCGGCGGCGGGGTGGCGGTGGCGGCACAGACCCAAGTGGAAAAAAAAAGACAACAACACACAAACTGAAACAAGAATCGCGTGAGGGCTTGCTCTATATACGATGCACAGATGCTGTGCAACCTGTTATATCGTGAGCTTCCGCTACACTAGATGAGATGCGTGAATGCGCGTGTCTGTCCTAGTTCCCTTTCGTTCACATCTCTCTCTCTCTCTCTCTCTCTCTTTCTGTCTTTTAGTCGGACTTGGCTTCGTCCGAGTGCTTATTGTGCGTCTTCATGTGTCGATTCAAATTGCCCGATTGAGAAAAGGCCATACCGCAGATCTTGCACTTGTACGGTTTTTCGCCAGAGTGCGTTCTTATGTGCTTCGTGAGGGTCGACGTGTCGGCGAACGTGCGCTGGCATATCTTGCACTGATACGGCCGTTCGCCGCTGTGGGTACGCATGTGCGTCGTGACGGAGGACGACTGCGAGAAGCGTCGATTGCAGATCTTGCACTGAAACGGCTTTTCGCCCGAGTGCGTGCGCAGGTGCGCCGTCAAATTCGCCGCCTGCGTGAACGACTTTCCGCACACCTGACAGCAGTAGGGCTTTTCGCCGGAATGCGTGCGCAAATGCGTCTTGAGCGTCGACGGGCGCGCGTACTTCTTCCCGCAAATGTGACACATATTTGACTTGGACTTGCCTGCGCCGGCCATGGGACCAGACGTCGCGCCGACGGATCCTGCGGAAGACGGCGGTCCAACGCTCTTATAGGGATCCCCACCGCTTCCGCCGAACGGTGATCCAGCCGTCGACGGAACGCCGCCGCCGCCGTTCGCCCAATGATCGGGACCGGCGAAAACGCCGGAGCTCATCAATTTCATATCATGACCGGCGGGCGAAAAAAGCGACGGATGATGATGATGATGATAGGAACCGCCGCTGGCACCGCCGCCTCCGGGTGCCGTCGTCGTCGTCGAGGCGTTACCCTGTCCATATCCGGTGACGGGAGGCAGGGTTGACGGGCTTTGGTGTTGGTGATGATGATGATTGGCTGCCGCTGCAGCGGCCGCCGCCGCTGCCGCCTGGTGCATTGTCGGCATTCCCATTGACGTTGCCGGACCACCGGGACCGTAGGGAGACTTCCATATCATCGCGTCGTGCACGTGTTCGGGAAGGAAAGTGTTGAGCGCGGCCATCGAGTCGATTCCGGCGCCGCCGCCGTTTGTTCCGCTAGCGTTTTCGCTCGCTGACGCTGCCGCTGCCGCTGCCGCTGCGACGGCCGCGCCGGCGCCGCCGTTTTTGAGCCAGAGAAGCGTTTTCGCGATTTCGTGGTTTTGCGAGACCGGTTGAAGCCTGGTTCGAGAGGGGGCGGACAAAGAGAGACAGTTAGACGGGGCGTTCAAAAATAGGGGGTCCCCTTTTCGATCGGGCCTAATATGGTCGACGTTGGGTAATGGCAGCAATGTTGTACTAATTGGCTGGCTATTTGATATGCATGAGGGACGGTCGTAGTGGAGCCACGATTGCAAATGGGTCATCTAGCCGAAGGTCCGGTCGGTAAATTGCGAAGAATCGAGCGAGGGGAATTGTGTTGGCGCACGCTTTTTTTTTCGCGACGGGACCGCTCGTCGTCATGGGATTTTTCCCCTCCCCCATTCTCTCACAGGAATCAAAGTCGCGTGACAAGCGCGCGAACGCTAACAGGATTGGCGCGCGGGTTGGCGCGTGAAAGATGAGAACTCCCGCCCGCTGCGCGCGCGCGCGTGAAGGGGGAGAGGGAAGAACACACGCGAAAATCGAAAAAGGGGCCGCCGTCGCGTGGACACACGCATTACAGTAACAAAAACAATTCCTCGTTCCACTTACTCGGTCAAATGCTTGAGCGGACGAGAGAATCCGACGGGCGATCCGTCGGCGTTCGTGCCCATGTATTGGTGGAGATCGTAGTCCTGATGATGAGCGACCGTTTCGACAGGCGGTAGACTAAAGTCGTATCGCGCGCTCGACGTGTGATTCAGCTGCGGTACCGAACAATCGCCGACGTTCGCGGGCATTTCGATTTTCTTTGTCCACAACGGCTCGGTGTGCATAAGAGGTAGAAAACTCGAAGCCATGCGCGTCGTAAACGGCGGAAATCCTTTCGAAAAAAAAGAGAGAATGAGGGTGACGCATTGAAGGGTGTACAGGATGTGCGCGTCGAGGTGTTAGAGACAAGGTTCGACAAAAGTGACGGCTGTCGTCCAGCCGCGCGCTTCAGTGACGTCTAGTAGGTCACTGAGTTCCGGACTCGGACGAACCGCTAAACGACGCTTAGGTCGTTAGAACGTTGTAGTTACCGAGCGAGCGCGCGCGAACGAGCGTTGGAGACCGCGAAAAAAAAAGAAACCGGCGCGTTTCTGTTTTTTAACCGACGCGCGAACTCGATGCGCCAGCCCACGAAGCCGACCGAGTTGTGTACAAGGGTTTATACCTTACAGAAGCCAGTCAACGGCCGAAAGGAGGTCGATACCTGACTTGAACGAGGTACTAGCGTGCGAAGCCAACTGCGAGTCGAAGTGCGCTTCGCGAGGATTTAAACGATCGCGACGGCGGAACAAAACAAGCGAGGGCGGATACGCGAGGCGGTCTGAACGAACGCTGGGATCAAAGTGAATTAGTCGCGAGACGAGCGCCCTCTATTCTATAGATCGGGGGCGAAAAATAGCATACCGCTCCAAGCCGCAAAGGCAACTACGAAGAGGTAATGCAATTACCCAACTTGCATGCACTAATCGGCGAACGACGCTTGCACGTCGGGGACCGTTGCCGCGGGCTCTCGCTATGACTCAGTCACAAAGGCGCCCGTGGTGCGAAATTCGATTTGGAGCGTGGGGTTGCACGGATCGGGTTTGAGTTTGTAAAGAAGTCGATCCGTTGCCCCGGTTAGCCGGTACGCAACGGCGGGATCGAGCTGACCGACGCGGGTGTCACGATGGCACGTGGCCGGCACGCGCTCATTGTGAGTGGGTGTGCGTGTGGCGCAAGCAAAACTTTCAACCATACCTTTTATTCTCGTAACTGCCCGGCCGGTCTTGTATCCTTGTTTGGTCGACTTTCGAACTCGGCTTCCTCTTTTTATACGCGAACCTGTGCACGAGGCACCGGAGTCCCCTCCCTAATTTCTTACGAGCCTAAAATAAAAAGAGGGATCGTCCATTGAATTCACGTCATTTACTGGGCGGCTGACTTCAAAAGGAACCGCGGAAATTGTTTTAATCCCTCGACGGGCTGTCCCAACGTGTATTACGTTATCGGCCAAGGTTGTGTACTCAGCGACGGATAAACGAAACCAGAGCCCGGTGGTCTCCTCGACCACATCCGTCCCGTGTTACGTTTGCAAAGTCAAATGAGAACATGCATTTATGGAGTCGCAAAAGGAGCGACTCAGCGAAAGGAGAGAGTCTCGGATAGGAAAGGAAATTGCGCGCTTTAGCATAAATGCACTAGGGATCAGCTGCGAGCCTTCCTAGATTTAAAAGAAACAAAGGGGGGGCCCCCTCTTTCACGAGACGAACGAAAATCATTCGTTCTTTTCTACCCTTTGTCGAAAATTGAGTGCAACAGGTCAACGTTCTTTTATGACAGGAATTCGATTTATGGGTGGTGGTCAGTGACCCTGACACGAATCTTCGCCCACCCAAGACGATCCGTTCACCCCGCGGACGGACGGACGGACGTGCGCACTTCCGCTTGCATTAACCGTTATTTCTACACCACGCCTATTGCAATATAGCGCGCTATGCAAAATTCAAAGATGCCAAATGCCGCCCGCGTGCGCGGTTGCGACGATACAGCGCCACGCATATTTAAAACATCGAATAAACTTCCTCCGGTTGCGGTAGCTATATATAAAACCTACGCGCACGAGCGGACCTGCTCGAAAAAAGAATCCCATGAATGCTAATCAAATGGAATTCCAGCGTACTTGCCGGCTAAATGTGTCACCAAACTAAAACAGAAGTCGAACCTGCGTGCGCGTTGCTATCGGCAACCTACTACGTATCCTACGAAAGTTCGCTACAAGTACCCTAGGGGACGACGTGTCAATGGAAGGGCAAGATTGCTACTCCGACGCTGTCTAAAGGATCTATTAGTCTGTCTAGCTGTAGCCCTCGGGCTCTACCGTAGCGAACCGAATTAGCTAATGGATCGATTAACCGCACGAGCGCAAATTCTATTTTCAACACCTATTTTGATTTTGCGGACGTTGGAACACCTTGTGCAAAAGTCCAACTACTCACCATGGCGACAGACAACTTTTGACGACGACGAAACATCCGATTCCGCCGCCGTCGTCGTCATCGTCATCGTCGTCGTCGATCGATCACGTTTGCGAACGAGTCGACTCGTCTTTGGCCAGTCCGGCTCCCAAACGCCCTTCAGTCGTCGACCGGAATCGTAACCCGGATTCCTTAGCAGAAAATCGTCGATTCGCGACTTGAGACAGGGCGACGGCACGGGACGACGTTCGTCGGTGTACGGCAAACCGGTGAACGGATCCGACGGCGCGCGACACCACGCTGCTTCAGACGACGCGTGCCGCTCGACGCTGCTGACGTCAACGACGTGTCCAGATGGCAAAACAATCGGTTGTCGCATGATTTCGTGCGTCAGCTCGTCGAGAAACTCAGCCGGCACTAAAGACGACGACGACGACGAGGAGGAGGAGGAGGATGAAGACTCTGTCGTGCAAGCAGACTTCGATTTAGTGCCTTCTAATTCAATTTCTCTATCCTTTCCAATGTTCACGTCTGGCTTTGTCGAACTCGTTCTCTTCGATTCTAATAGCTCTATATTTCCCCAAAGTCGAGACGACGGCGTGCCGTGGATTTCCAAGAGATTCAGCGTCGGCGTCGCGGAGTCGCAAACGTGGACGATTCGTATTGCTATTGTGCGCGCTGAGAGCCATAAATGACCTCGCCTAAGGCTGGATTTTTGTAGCAGCAGTTCGTTACTGTCGTCTTCGCGCGAAAAAAACGTTCCTCGAGGCGTTTTGCTATTAGCAACGCGAGATAAACCGGAACGCGAATCGAATGCAGGATTTAGTAGATACGACGTCAAGCCATTAGCTGATGTCGCTATTTTGGAGCTGAGAAACCAGCTGGGATCTGCCTGCAATTTGGGTGGAGATTCTTCCTTCGTCACGGCACTGGCTTCCGATTCTCGACTGTTTGTTTTGATCCATACTTCCACTGTGCTTGTACGCGTTCCCGTGTGCAGGAGAAGTGCTTTTATTGCTACTCCGTGTCGAAAGCGAAGTGTGATGATGATCGGGGTTCGAATGAAGCGTTCTGCTCGGAATCCGCGGCTTCGCTCGCGCGAATCGACGCTTATTAGGTTCTTCGCGTCATATCCGTCAGCGCTGACTGCTGTCGTTGATGATATAGCTTCGACGAACTCTGTACGGCTTAGATTGAACATGAGTCCGCGGACTTTGTTTCGGGTCCGGGTCTACAGCGGCGATCGCCCGGATTAGCCTTGGCTTTTGTCACTCGAAATTTCGCTATTCGCGACGCGTTAGGGATCGTTTCATCTTCTGTGACGTTTTTCAGGAGGTGGTCTTCTTTCATGAACGACATTTTGTCTGCTCCGCTCAATCAGGCAGGAAAATCGACTTTTCATCTTCGCTCCTCACTAAAATTTAACTCCGTCAAGGCTCATCAGGTCGAGCGACAGGCAGAACGACTGACAAATAAACGACTTTACGACAAAGCGGCGAACCTTTACGGAAAAGCAGCAGGTAGCGACAGAATCAAATCAAAAACACCCTAATTTGTAATTTTTTCAGAGCTGATTAAGACAGCCATAGATTCGAATCAAGAACCAGAAGTAAAAATCGAAAATTTGTACAAGGGGAGGAAAAAACTTTTTTCTTCTAAGGTGGCCCAGTCTCTTGAAATTCAGTACGATCGTTTGAAGCAGGTCGAATCGCGTTTGGAATTCACTGCAAGACAAGACAAGCGTCACGTCGAACGATTGGAACGAGAGCGAGCGATCGAGCATCTCAAGCGATCCGAAATGACGGACTTTGTTCGCGAGATAGAATTCGGAGAAAGTCACATTTTCGACGACGACGATAACGACAAAGCGGGCGACAATTATTTGGCCTATTTGAAAGAGACGAAAATTCCCTTCGTGACGGTCGACGAAGGCCCGGGAAGTCTGAGCAAGAAAGAACTCCACGAACGACTCGATTTCAAAGAATCTCAATTGGATCGTCTTCAATATGAAGTGAGACGACTTCGCGACGATCTCGAGCGAGTGACGCGCGAGAGAAATTCGGCGCAGGCGGAATTGGAACGATTTAAGGTACTTTGTATTTGTGGAGGAGTGGGAAAGGAAAAGGGGGAGAAATCTCAAGCGCAGAATTTCGACGATCTTTCTGCGCTGGGATCTCTTCCTCCACTCGAATCCCCGCCTACTCTGAAGTTCTAGTTCCGAGTATAAATTAGTTCGGTTTCGCTTATTGGTATTCACGTCTATTTTACTGGGCGTTGGCAGGTGTAGGCTATTCTTTCTCGTCGAGCCATCTTGCGCGGTTAATTATTGGCGATAGAGTCGTCTCCGGAAATGAAACTGACGCTAACTGCTTCCGGCTTGGAAAGTCGGGGTTTTTGAGCGAGACTTTCGGCTCGCAAGGGTCAAACGATGCCGCGTGATACCTTATGCATGACGAACGGAAACCGGATGGACGGTTGGTTATCTTGACACACGCACTTATACAAATTTTTGACCTGAAAGGTGACGGTCATGCTTAGTCACCGCTTTTGACCTTTAACACGACCTCGGGAACTGACTCATTACGCTGATTCAGTTCGAGAATGACTCGTATTGACCTGTAGTGTCTACAGAAGCGCAGCGGACGTCGCTGTCGGTCCGCGTGGAGTTTCCTAAGGATCTACGCGTATTTAGTACTTGAGAGGACAGGCTTCTGTTTGTACCGCCCTGTTCTTTAACCGTTTGTTCCGATTGCAAATAGGGCAATTGGAACTAAAAGCAGTACATCCCACACCGGAACCGACGTACACGCTCATTCACAGTTTTATACCTTCATATCTTTTTTTTAATTAATGAATCCAACTTCATACCTTACATAAAAGAAAACCTCGCTGAAAAAATAGATCTTACGGTCGACGAACAGAAAGAAAAACGTCCATGCCTTAGAACTATACACTACACAAAATTAAAAATCAAAGTCACGGTTCAGCAAACGGAGCTGGTTGTCGTCATGCACTTGCGAGAACTAATTGCTAGAGTCGGGTTTGATTGCCGCGGCTGCCGCGGCTGCGGCTGTGGCGGCCTTCTTTGCCGCTTCTCTTTCGTGTATTTTGGTGTGCCGTTTGCGCTCGTCCGATCGCGCAAAGCGACGACCGCACGTCTCGCACGCGTACGGCTTTTCGCCGGTGTGCGTTCGAATGTGAGACGTCAGGTGATCGGAACGCGAAAAACATCGCATGCAGATCTGACACTGAAACGGCTTTTGACCCGTGTGCGTTCGCATGTGACGCGTCAGCTCGTCGGATCGCGAGAAGCGCTTCTCGCAATTGTCGATGGGGCATCCGAACGGTCGCTCGGCAACGGGCGGCGGCGTGGAGCGCATTGGAGACGAATGATTCGCCGAGCGCTTCGTTTTCATTTTCGGCGATCCGCGCGGCGTTTGCTGATTGGCCATTTGAGCCAAATTCGGGTTCGATCCGCCGTTGCTGCTCGCGCTGCTCGCGCCGCTCGTTGGCAAGCCATAGCGACCCGCCAAATTGGGATGACTGCCCGTGTTAAAATAGCTGTAAGGATGGGCTGCCTGTGGGTGGAAGTACTGCGACGATGGCGGGACCGTTGCACCGGCACATGATAGGTGAGTCTATATATCAAAACAAAAAAAAGTCAGGAAATGATGCTCGTCACTTGTGGGTGTTATAAGGCCGCAATGTTTGCCCGTAGCCTAGATATAAGCCTCTCGGTTTGTAAACGTTTTTTGTGAGCGGTTTGATAACGTGCCTCTAAACAGGAAGCGGTCGCGCTTTGACTAGTTCAAACTCGCAATCTCGTAGCCTAGAAGTGACCGGATGGTTGTCCCGACGCGAGGGGGGTGATACAACAGGCGTACGAAAATCGCGGGGGGGCGGGATACTCCGGGTTTTCGACAAGGTCCGGAAGGTTCGCGTACGTAAGGTTCGGAATAGAAACAGGCGAACTGATCCATTTTTTGGGGGCCGGGAACGAGGAAGTGAGGGCTTGGATGTGAGTACAAACCAAACAATGGGCAACGAGGAGTAACCAGCTCTCTCTTGTCCCAAAGGAAGACGCACGCCCACCCGTGTAATTAAATTAATTAGGGGATTTACGTAAACCGCTCGAGTACGACAATAGCGAAGTTTGCACTCTCGGGAAATGACGATTTCTCACCGAATCGATTCCGAAAGGGCTTCCCGTCGTTGTCGTCGTCGTCGTTGCCACTGCTGGAAGACTTCCCAATGCGTCGATCGGCGAGTGCCACGGGGTGGTCGCGGCGGCGGCTGCGGCTGCGGCTGCGGCAGCGTGCGACGGAGCCAATGGAGCGAAGAGGGCTCGATCGGTAAGCCAGCCCGTGGGCGCCGGATTCGCGTGAATGTAAGACGAGGGTCGATGGTGGAGGTTCGGTCCTTGTTGGGAGGCGTGGTTGGGCATCATAGCGAACGGGTCCACTATTCCTCCTACTCCTCCTCCGCCAGGAGCTCCCGCTCGCCCACCTGATGATAGAAGCTGTTCGTGTAGCGTCTTGAGCGCGATATCTTCGGCGGACGAATCGAAAAAGTTGACGTCACCGACCGATTTGAATTCGCCAGCGAGCGAACTGGGCACTTGGTGGTGGTGATGAAAGGCGGTGGCGGCGGCGGCGGTCGTCTGGTGATTATAGGCTGTGGCTACTTGAGCTAGGCTGTCCAATGCTTCCATGCACGGCATAAGCGACGGGAATTGAATGTTATAAGATACTCTCCTTCTCGCTTGTTTACGCGAATACTGACTTGGCTCTGAGTAGGCGTCTCGTTATATGGGCACCTTATACGGAAGGACGTCATACGGAAATACCGCGTCGCCTTGACGCGCACTCCAAACAAAGGCATAAGACGTCATTCACTCTATATTGACGTCACGATTCGTTGTCGTCAGTGAAACCACAAAGGGCGCTTCCTCTCCGGAAATATGCTCTTTACGCGATTGAAAAGGCGCTTTGCGATATGGCAAGATGCTTTACCAATCTGGCCGCAGTTTCTTTGCGTTCTGTTTGTATACACAGTAGTCAAAGAAACAACGGAAGACACTGTCACGTGACACCCGGAACTTAGGAAGCACTTCGACAAAGACCAATGCAAAATGTCTCGCTAAAGCAAAACGAGCCAACTTCCACGCACAAAGATTCTTAACGAGAAAAACGACGGTATTGTCGTTGCACTGTCTGGATACGGTTGCTACGGAAGGGGGCGTGACGTGCATAGGATGTCTCTAATGACGTCTCCGTCATACCGCAGCGCGCGTGCGAAAGCCGAAAGCTATGCGCACTTTCACCCCGCTTGTTCGTGGTAAATGGAGCAGAGGTCGACTCGAAAATGTACGTGCGTGCGTGCGTATAGACACAAGCATACCCTGCAGACGGGTCTAAAGGGCCGATTTCACCCTTACGCTCACTGTATTTCATAACCAAATAGGGGGAGCACGTGCAATCGGAATAATTAGAACGATTCCACCGTATCTCGTATGATCTTCGCACAATCGAGAAGCTGTTCTTCGTTGATGACGAGCGGCGGCGCAAGACGAATAATTGATTCGTGCGTCGGCTTCGCGAGGAGTCCGTTGTCTCTCAAACGCAGGCACACGAGCCACGCATTGTAGTCTTGGCAACAAAAAAAAAGCAACAAAAAATAGTAATTTAAGGAGCCCCTTCTTATTTGAATTCACCTTTGCGTTCCGGAATCACGATCGCATTCAGAAGGCCCTTGCCTCGAACTGTGACGACTTTCTTTTTGTCGATTTTCTCTAGCTCGGCACGAAGAATGTTGCCAAGCCGATAGGCATTCTCTGTCAATCGTTCCTCTTCAATAACCTACGGTAAGTATATAAACAGTACGAATGCATTAGCGAGAAGTGCACGTACTTTAAGCGCTTCTATACCAACTCTACAAGCTAGAGGATTCCCACCATACGTTGACCCGTGCTAAAAATGATATACATATCTCATCTCTTTTTTTATTGTTCTTTACCTGATTTGGCTTGATGCAGAGCATAATCTCGTCGTCAGCCAGAATAGCAGCTAACTGTAAATGCTAGGAAGAGGTACTCAACACTATTAGATCTTACAGGAAGTACTCCGCCTGATATGGCTTTGCTTAGAACAAGAATATCAGGACGAACGTCTTCGTAATCACAGGCCAATCGCCTTATAAGAAAAAAAGGTTAGCTGAGCTAATTGCTTATTATATTTATCTCTTACTTTCCAGTTCGACCGAGACCTGTCTGAATTTCGTCACCCACAAACAGAACGCGATTTCTCTTGCAAATATCATAAGCTTTTCGAAGGTAACCGTCGCTCGGCACAATGACTCCAGCTTCGCCTTGCACTGGCTCGACGACAAAACCAGCGACGGTAGGATCTCGCACGGCATTCTACACACGAAATCATAACGTTCTCCTTTTCCTCGATAATTTGTCAGCATGCCTCAAGTGCCGTCAAATCGTCATAAGGAATGACAATGACTCCAGGAAGATAAGGCCCATATCCGCCACGCGAGTCAGGATCCGTGGAGGCGCTCACTTCCGCTATAGTTCTCCCAGCGAAATTATTCTCGCAAAAGATGACCTTCGCCTGATTGGGCGGCACGCCCTTGACTTCGTACGCCCATCGTCTCGTCAATTTCAACGCCGTTTCGATGCCTTCGCTGCCCGAATTCATAGGCAATACTTTATCGTATCCGAATAGCTTGGTGACGTATTCTTCGAAGTCGCCCAGGACGTCGTTGTAGAAGGCGCGCGACGTGAGCGTTATGCGACGAGATTGGGACGCGAGTGCGGCGAGAATTCGCGGATGCGAGTGGCCTTGGTTCACTGCCGAGTAGGCGCTCAGAAAATCGACGTAGCGTCGATCGTCGACGTCCCAGACGTGGATTCCTTCGCCGCGCGTCAGAACGACGGGAAGGGGACGATAGTTGTGAGCGCCGTATTGCCATTCGCGATCCATTATGCGCTGGGCTCGCGCGCTTGGCACTGCGGGCGTCCACGAAGCAACGAATCGACGAATGAGAGCGATTCGTCGAGTCATGGGGCTACGGTTTGGAGAAAAAGGAAAAAGGAGCGTGTCTGAGGCGTGGCTTATTAGGGTCATGTGACCACTCTCGGCATTTTTCGTGGCGTGACGTCATAATATCTGGTAAAAAGCGGGCTCGTTGAGCTCTCCCTGAAATGCGATAACACTGCGATCTTCAGAAGCTACATGAAGTTAACTGCTTGCATCTATTAAATCCATTAGAGAGACGGGCGTTGTTATACGGGTGCCAACATCATATCACTGTTTCTCCGCGTGGGATTCTTCGCTGATCTATGCGTTTCTAAGCGACTCGTGCGCTTCTATTTTGCTTTCTGCACGTCAGCTGCGAACGCTCCTCGCTCGCACTCGCGCTCTCTTTCGGGGTCTTTCGCCTCGTTTTCGCTCGCATCGAGTCGACGCCCGAAAGTGGCACGCGCACGCAATGGCCGGGATCGTATACGAGCAACGAGGCTCGGAGATCTTACGTCAGGGCTACCTGACAAAGTCGCCACCCCTCGAAAAGGGATCGGCGTTCAAAGTAAGGGAAAACGTCTCTAAGCGGGGCGTGATCACGAGGTTCCTCCCAAGATACCAAGCATAGTCGTAGCTCATACCTCAGCTGATGCCTGTCATTGCACAAGACCGAGTCCTTATGCATATATGCACATATTTTGTACTGCACTTAGAAACAGACTCGGTTCTTTTTAGAGAATAAATACGTATCATTATTATAAGCATTTTTCGACGACTCTAAATGTTTACTTATTTATTTATTTATTTATTTATTTATAGAAATGGCAACGACGATGGGTCATTTTTCGATCGGACGACGGTGCTCTTAATGTACAGTACTACAAAACGGAAGCGGATTCGGCTGGCGTACCGCTTGGCACTATTATGTTGGACACGTGCACGGCGATTCAACGTGACATGAAGCACTCGCACTATAAGAACATATTTTCTATTAACACGCCTGAGAGAGAATACTTCTTCTCTGCCGACTCAAAGTAGGGCAAGGAAAGGAAACGGGGGGCTACTTAGCTAAGGGTTGCGTTGCTAGGCACGAGATGGATGAGTGGGTGCACGCTTTGACGTCGACTATGGGATTCATGACTGGGGCTGCAGGGGACTCGGTAAGAATAGGATAAATATAATGGGCTCAGGGGAAATTATTTTCTTTTCTAAGCGGAGTCTACCTAAAACGACGTCTATGCCTTCGAATGTTGGTTTGTCTGATCCCCGTCTGAGACGTCAGGCCTCAATGAACGCCACAGGATTCGCGCAAGTAGTGCGCATAGCAACGGGCTCCTTTATGAAATTATCTTAATTTTTTTATCAGGCACATGCCCGTCCTAGAGGCACTACTCCGCCAGCTGTTCCACCGACCGCTCCGCCAGCCACTTCACCGATATCCGTTCCCATGGCAGCGGCTCTTCCACCTCCTCCACCGCCAGTAACGTCACCGTCAATGGCGTCATCGCCGCCAGGATATTATTTACCAGGAGTAAGTCATATTATCTCCTTTGAAATACTTTCTAAGGTTTTTTTTTCTTTTGTAGCAAGAGGTTGGACGAGGGGCACTAGCTCGAGATCGAAATACATTGTATGTGGGGTCAACTGCTTTTTTTTTGTCTCCAGTTTGGACTTTTTTTTTTCGTTGCAGACCTACTGAATGTGGGGCTGAGAAATCGTTGACGATCGATAAACGACACGTGGTTGGTAACATCGTCTACGCGGAAGTAGTCGGCTCGATATGGTATGTATTGATATCGGTGCACGGATACAATTATTGAATAAAAATCTAGGATTGTTGGATGGAGTAAAAAGGATCCTTATTTGCACGGGCAATTTCAAGTAGGCGACCAGATTCTTTCCATCAATCACTCCGCCGTCAAAACACTATCAGAGGCTCAGAGAGCCGTAGAATATTGCCCAGGATCATCGGTAAGAAACGAAGAGCTTCTTTATATGTACGTATATTATCTTTTGGCGTAGATTGAATACGTAATTAGGCGGACACCGTACGGCTTGGAAGTTCAACTCCAAAAGCGATCAATCAGCGAGCCACTCGGACTCGGCTTGGACAAAGCAAAGGTACGAAAAGAAATTCAATTAATATTTTGCAACGTCATGTCGACGATTCAAGGTTATAAGCGTTACGTCGGGCGGAATTGCCAGTCAGTGTGGACTGAGTGGACAAGCGGTGGGATTAAACGGTAAGAGCGTTCCGTGGGTAGTGACGGCGATCAATAGGAGACCGGTTCCCATTACATCTGTTTCGACCGAGGACGTTATGAAGAGACTGCACGGCGCTGGCTTAGATGTCGTGTTGACGCTTCATCCGCACGATTTTATTGCCCTACTCAAGAAGCGATTAAAGTCTGTTAGACATTGGCAGGACTATTTAGCTAAGTGACCTTTTTTCTCTCCCCCTGTAAACGTTGGTTTTTTTTCGGAAGGCAAGATTTTTAGTAGGTTGGTTTGCTGGTACCGTGACTCTAAAAGTCATTGGTCCTATTATTGGTTGTCGGTTTCTAGGTTATCAATTTTTATAATCTAGTTTGCCTGTAGTCCGGGTTTTCTTAGCTTTTGTTTAGTTAGCGTCCTCACGTGATTGCCCGTGAGATTGTGCCTTTCTTTGCTGTCTAAAGTGTTGAACGCGACGTTGTAGTATCGGCACATTCATGGCTGCAGCGAACTCGTCAGGCGAGGGTAGCCGGCGGCGTATATGTCTATATATCTATATCGTCTCCTGTTTGACGCCCTTTGCCGAAGCAGGTGACGATGACGTGGCCGCATCGTATCAAGAGGCTTTTGAGAGAATGCTTGACGCACCGAATCGGACTGAGATACTGGGAGAGCCTTCGGACACTCCAAACACTTCAAGGATTCGCCGATCAAAGATTTACTGGTGTGTGGTCTTTTCTTCAAGCGGTTGATTTGATGAGAATCGCGAGCGAATGTAGGAAAGTTCTTAAAAAAAGGGTTGGAAGTCATGATAAAATAGAAGAGCAACGTTTTGCAATCAAATTTACTCGTTACGAGGAGCCAATTCGAGAGCGGGAAAGAGAAGCTCTAGACGCTATGGACGGACACGACAATATTCTCACCCGGCATGGCTACAAAAGATATCCACCGGTATCGGTATGTGGTGTGCGTGTCTGTGCCAGGTTTGTGCTGATGTCAGTTTGGCTTAGGAAAAGGAAAAGGAAAAGGAAAAGAAAAAAGGAGGGAAATTCACTGTTGTCTACCAGCTTCTTGCGCCTTGGAAATTTAGTCTGGCACATGATAATCTGTCAGTTTGCCCGCTTTTAACTAAGGCTGACTAGCTTATCATTGGTAACAGAGACGAGACGTTGCGTGAATTTTGTATGAGCCGTTTGGATGTACTGAAAGGTCTCGTAAAAGGTTTAGACTTTCTTGCCAGTCGTAAAGCCCCTATTGGTACGGCACAATGACACGCCGTTCTATGTTGAGTGTCTTCTTTTCTAGTGCACAGAGGAATTAGTCCCGAAGCCATTCTTATTTGTAAAAACGGGGACAGGATGACGACAAAAATTGCAGATTTTGACTTGGCAAAAAGAATCGTTGATGGAAATGCTTCCGCGCATACAGGCTCTGGGATTGACGATTGGAAGCCGCCGGACAAGGAAGCTACGGTGCAAATCTTAATTCTAACAAGCAACCAATAACTTGCGTTATTATTATTAATAGGTAAAGTACGATATTTTCGGAGCTGGCTTGATTTTTCACTATGTTCTCACCAACGGAAACAAAGCTTCACACGGAACATTATATAAGTCTGCAACTGCTCACCTAGTGAATGATAAGGGAGAAGAGAACGAATTAAATTTCTCTGAACTTAACGGTGAGCACTGCAATCAATTTACCGCTGATTGCAGTACATACTATATATACAACTATTAGGAATGATAACTGAACGTCAGGAGAACCCTAAAAGCGACACGGAATTTTTTCATCTGGGGGCCTTTAGACATCTGATTAGCAGGATGCTTAGCAGGTATCCTGATAAAAGGTAACGGGGAATAATGTTTATATTAAAGACAATACAATACTGAGTTTGTAGGCCAAGTGCAGAAGAAGTTGGTAAACACTGTGCTCTTTTCAATCTTGAAGAAAGTGAAGGTTTCTTTCGGGTGAGGCACATTGTCTATTGTCTTTAATTAAATATGTTGACTTATTACGTTGGCGCACGAAGAAAATTGATCATTACGGAGAACTTAAAGAATTAGATTCAGTTTCTGAGACAAAAGAGAATTGGGCTGCAAAACTAGATGAATGCTGTATGTTTGAATTAGCAAGCCGCCGGCTCAGTTTTCCCGTTATTTATGCGACTTGTTAGTTTCTGAGTCTCTAAAACATGCAAAGAAAGCTGACAAAAAGTCTCAGTCGGAATTAGCACGATTTGTGAGGAACAGGGTATGGCTTTTATTCTGTGAGACTCTTCTCTAATATGTCTATTTCTATTAGATTACTCATTTTGGAGAAAGTGGTCAAGGAAATCCTCAAGTGAATACAGCGTTTGACGACAGAGTATCGTTGCTGAAGTACTTCCTCAATCTATTTCCCTATTTGATGGTAAACGCTTGGGAACTGAAAAAGAAACAATAATTTGTGGTATTTTACGTGCCTGTTTAAAGCATGCGTGCGAGTGGAAATGTCTAGCTGGAGTCGCATTGAAGTTGACTCGTGTGGAAACGCAAAAGCTAAGCGTCTTATAACATGTCTTTAAAATAAAACGGTCTTATTGATGAATTTCTTCGGTCAGGGCATATATATCAGCATTACATAATCAAGAAGTGTTTGAATTAATTTTGATAATCTCGTCCGGGTTTCCTTAGCTTTTGTTTAGTTAGCGTCCTCACGTGATTGCCCGTGAGATCGTGCCTTTCTTTGCTGCATAAAGTGTTGAACGCGACGTTGTAGTATCAGCACATTCATGGCTGCAGCGAACTCGTCAGGCGAGGGTAGCCGGCGGCGTATATGTCTATTATATATCTATCGTTTCCTGTTTGACGCCCTTTGCCGAAGCAGGTGACGAAGATGTGTACGAGTCGTATCAGCAGGCTCTTACGACTATAGTTGACGAAAAGAAACTGGGAGAGGTTTCCGAAACTCTTGGCATTCGACGATCGAGTATTTACTTGTGTGTGGTCTTTTTATTTAATTCTTCGCGAGCAGTTGATCCGACGAGAATTGCGGATGTTTAGGAAGGACATTAGAACGACTGGGCGTCATGGAATAGACGAGCAACGTTTTGCAATCAAGTTCACGCGTTACGAAGGCTCCGACATGCCAAAAGATCGACTGCGGGAACTAGAAGCTCTAAAGGATATGAGCGGGAGCGAAAATATTCTCGCCCAGTTTGCTTGCGAACACGTATATGTAGTGTGCGTGCGTGGCAGGTTAGTGCTGATGTCAGTTTTCGGCTTAGAGATCAGGAGGGAAATTCACTTCTGTCTATCAACTTCTTGAGCCTTGGGAATTTACGCTGTCAGATACGAAGCTGTAAGGTTGTCGGCTTTTGTCTACGGTTTATTGGCTTTATCATTTAAATTGATAGAAATGACAAGCTGATTGCATGTGGCATGAGCCGTTTGGAAGTACTGAAAGGTCTAGTGAAAGGCTTAGACTTTCTTTCTCGTTGCAAAACCCCTATTGGTAAGGCACAATGACACATCGTTCTATGCCGATTTTCACCGTCTTCTTTTCTAGTGCACAGAGGAATTAGTCCCGAGGCCATTCGTATTTGTAAAAACGGAGACATTATAAGAACAAAAATTGCAGATTTTGACTTGGCAAAAAGAATGTTTAGTGGAAATTTTTCCACGCATTCAGGCTCTGGGGTTGACGATTGGAAGCCGCTGGACAAGGAAGCGACGGTGCAAATCTAAGTTCTAACAAGTAACCAATAACTGTACGTTTATTAACAGGTAAAGTACGATATCTTCGGAGCTGGCCTCATTTTTCACCATGTACTCACAAACGGACACGAAATTTCACACCGAAAATTGTATCGTTCCGCAACTGCTCACCTTTTGAAAAAAAAGGATGAGAGAGAAGAGAACAAATTAGATCTCTCTGAACTTGACAGTGAGCACGGAAATCAATTTACCGCTGACTGCAGTACATACTATATATGCAACTATTAGAAATGATAACTGAACGTCAGGAGAATCCTCGTAAAAGCGACCCGGAATTTTTTCATCTGGGAGCCTTTAGGCGTCTGATTGGCAGTATGCTTAGCAGGTATCCTGATAAAAGGTAACGTAGAATAATGTTTATATTTATATTGAAGACAAGACAACACTGAGTTTGTAGGCCAAGTGCAGAAGAAGTTAGTAGACACTGTGCTTTATTGAGTCGTGAAGAAAGTATAACTTTCTTTGAGGTGAGGCACATTGTCTATTGCCTTTAGATATGTTGACTTATTACGTTGGCGCACAAAGACACTTGATTCTCCCGGAGATTCTGTGACAGAAGAGAATTATGCTGAGAAACTAGAGGATTGTTGTATGTTCTATAATTGGCAAACCGCCGGCTCAGTTTTTCCGCCATTTATGCGACTTTTTAGTTCCTCAATCTGAGTGTAACAAGCCTCTAGCACGATTTGTGAGGAACAGGGTATCGTTTTTTTTATTTTGAAACTCTCACCTAATATGTCCATGTAGATTGTGCATTTTGAAAGTTCTGGTCGAGGAAATCCTGAAGTGAAAAAAGCGTTTGGCGACAAAGAATCGTTGCTTAAGTACTTCCTCAATCTATTTCCCGATTTGATGGTAAACGCTTGGGAACTGAAGAAGAAACAATAATTTGTGGTATTTTACGTACCTGTTTGAAGCATGCGTGCCCTAGCTGGAGTCTCATCGAAGTTGACTCGTGTGGAAACGCAAAAGCTAAGCGTCTTATAACATATCTTTAATAAAACGGTCTTATTGATTAATTTCTTCGGTCAGGCATGTATATCAGCATGACGTGATCAAGAAGTGCTTGAATTTTGATAATCTCGTCCGGGTTTCCTTAGCTTTTGTTTAGTTAGCGTCCTCACGTGATTGCCCGTGAGATCGCTTTCTTTGCTGTCTAAAGTGTTGAACGCGACGTTGTGTGTATCGGCATTTTCATGGCTGCAGCGAGCTCGTCGAAAGAGGGTAGCTGACGGCGTATATGCCTATACATCGATCGTTTCCTGTTTGACGCCCTTTGCCGAAGCAGGTGACGATGATGTGGCCGCAACGTTTGAAGATGCTTTCAAGGCCATAATTAACTCACCGAATAAGAGCGAGTTACTGGGACAGAGTTCCAGCACTCCGGCCACTTCCAGAATTCGACGATCGACGATTTACAGGTGTGGTCTTTTCTTCGCGAGCGCGCGGTTGATTCGACGAGAATTGCGGATGTTTAGAAAGGTCCTTAGAAAGTCTGGGCGTCATGGAATAGAAGAGAAATGTTTTGCAATCAAATTCACGCGTTACGAAGGCTCCCACGAGCCAATACACCGACTGCGGGAATTACAAGCTCTAGAGGCAATGCGCGGTCACGAAAATATTCTCACCCAGTTTTCCTACGAATACGTATGTGGTGTGCGTGCGTGCGTGCGTGCCAGGTTAGTGCTGATGTTAGTTTTCGGCTTAGAAACAAGGAGCGAAATTCACTTCTGTCTACCAACTTCTTGAGCCTTGGGAATTTAGCCTGTCACATCAGAATCTGTAAGTTTGTCGGCTTTTGTGACTAAGATTGAGTGGCTTATCCTTTTTTAATTAATTAATTGATAGAGATGAGGAGTTGCGTGGATGTGATATGAGCCGTTTGGACGTGCTGAAAGGTCTAGTGAAAGGCTTAGATTTTCTTTCTAGTTGCGAAACCCCTATTGGTACGACACAGTAACACATCGTTCTATGTTGATTGTCACTGTCTTCTTGTCCAGTGCACAGAGGAATTAGTCCCGAAGCCATTCTTATTTGTAAAGACGGAGACAGGATGACGACAAAAATAGCAGATTTTGACTTGGCAAAAAGAATCGTTGGTGGAAATGTTTCCACGCATACAGGCTCTGGGGTTGACGATTGGAAGCCGCCGGACGAAGAAGCGAGGGTGCAAATCTTATTAGTTATAAGAAGTATCCAATAAACTGTACGTTTATTTCTAATAGGTGAAGTATGATATCTTCGGAGCTGGCCTAATTTTTCACTATGTACTCACAAACGGACACGAACTTTCACACCGAAAATTGTATCGTTCTGCAACTGCTCACCTGTTGAATGACAAGGATGAGGGAAAAGAGGACGAATTAAATTTCTCCAAACTTGACGGTGAGCACTGCAATCAATTTTCCGCTGACCGCAGTATATTGTATATCCAATTAGAATTGATAACTGAACGACAGGGAAATCCTCGTAAAAGCGACACAGAATTTTTTCATCTGGGAGCCTTTAGGCGTCTGATTGGCAGGATGCTTAGCAGGTATCCTGATAAAAGGTAACGTGGACGGATGTTTATATATTGAAGACAAGACAACACCGAGTTTGTAGGCCAAGTGCAAAAGAAGTTGAGGAACACTGTGCTCTATGGAGTCTTAAAGAAAGTGAAGATTTCTTTCGGGTGAGGAGGCACTTTGTCTATTGTCCTTTAAATATGTTGATTTATTGCGTTGGCGGACGAAGAACATTGATCATTGCAAAGAACTTGAAAAAATGGATTCTATGACAAAAGAGAATTGGGCTGATAAACTAGAGGATTGCTGTATGTTTTAATTGGCATATTTATCTGTTATATATATGCAACTTTTAGTTTCTGAGTGCCTGAAAACTGCAAAGAAAGTTGACACAACGTCTCAGTCGGAATTAGCACGATTTTTGAGGAACAGGGTATGATTTTTTATTCTGTGAAAGACTCTTCGCAAATATGTCTATGTATGTAGATTGTGCATTTTGAAACTCCTGATCGAGGAAATCCTGAAGTGAAAAAAGCGTTTGACGGCAACGCATCGTCGTTGCTGACGTACTTCCTCAATCTGTTTCCCTATTTGATTGTAGACGCACGTCTATTCCATTATCCGATTCCGCGGTAGACGCTTGGAAACTGAAGAACCAATAGTTTTTGGTATTTACCCGCCTGTGTTTGCATGCGTGCGCTGTGTGTCCGTGATTATGGCCTCTCCACTTCTGCTCGAACGAACAGGGGTACTGCGATAGCAAAACATCGTAGCTGTGCGCAAAAATATGCTATCCAGTCCTTTCTTTCTCCACTGTTTGCAAGTCGTCGTCTGCTGCTCGTAGGAAAACAGGTAGACTAACGCCGTTCGCGCGGAATTTTGCCTTTGTAACGTCACACGCGAGTTCGTTCAGCTGGTTCGCCACTGCCAGGGTGCTGTATTAGGCTTCCGTCGCGGAAAGGACGGCGTTCTCCTCACGCCAACGTCTGCCCAACTAAATACGTCTTGGAATGGCAAACTCGACCAAAAAATTACCAGGTTAGTAATTGGAAAGCGAGAGGAAATTAATACTAAAAACGTCAATTAATTGTAGGCATGGATCAGATATAAAATGTGGCCAATCTAGAGTATTTTATGACTTGGAACCGGCAAGAACTGGTTACCTGCATTGATCATATGAAACGAGGGGGTTATGTTCTCTAGTACAAGGCCGTGGCCGTAGCGTGTCTCAGTGACGAGACAAAGCCAATTGACTTCTCGTCAGAGTGCCTCGATGAAGAGGCGGCGACGATACGAGAAGCAGTGTCAGGTTGCATATAAAAGAACGTAGGTCTCACAGTTCTGACAAAGTGGAAATGTATAGCTGGAGTCAGAGCTCTTCATTCGATGAAGATACCCAAAGTTGACGTCGACTCATGCGGAAACGCAAAAGGTAAGCATCCTTCATGTCTTAATGATTAATTAATTAATTAATTAATTAATTAATAGCTGCTGCTGAGGGAGCGCACTTGGCTACGTTCTCTTTTGACAATCTAAAGAGCGAGAAAAAGTCTTCTATAGATCTCGGATTGATAGAAAAGAATAAGTGTCCTAGTTGTTTAGCCTGAGGTTTCTATGGTGCACCACGATGTTGTTTTCAGAGATGATGACGTGGTCTCTTGGAAAAAAGGCTCGGTGTTGGCACGGGCTCAGAATCTGGCTCGAGAATGGGAAGAAATGCCGTCGAATTTTATGACGCCATCTATCTTTGCAGAGACCGTCACTAAACGTCTATTGAAGACAGCAAATGACGTCGACGCGGAGAAAAATTTGAAGATTCATTGCTGGCTAGTAGAAGTACACAGAGGTGATACTGATAGACTCTGTAATATATTTAGGGATCGTGAGTGGATTGCAAACATGAAAATGGGCGGTCTTCTTGGCGTGGCAAAGGGTTCAGATGAAGAGCCTAAATTCCTCGAGATTCAGTACACAGGAACGAGTGAAAAGTCAATACCATCAATAGCCTTAGTAGGCAAAGGTAACTTAGAAAGTAGAAAAAAAAAAGACGTATGTAACCTTTCTGTATAG
Source organism: Oscarella lobularis (assembly GCF_947507565.1). NCBI lineage: Eukaryota > Metazoa > Porifera > Homoscleromorpha > Homosclerophorida > Oscarellidae > Oscarella > Oscarella lobularis. The sequence continues at coordinate 349,643 of NC_089177.1, read as the reverse complement.
GAGTCACATTTGATACGTGAGCTCACTAATAAATTATTTTCATTTTTGACGCTCTCCTTATTACAGTGGTGGCATTTCGATTAAACCGTCAGCAAATATGGACTGGATGCGCGGCGACATGAGCGGCGCGGCGGTCGTCTGTGCGACGCTCGACGCTCTGCTTCGACTAAAGATGCCCGTCAACGTGCGCGTCTTCGTTCCGCTCTGCGAAAACATGCCATCAGGATGTGCGCTGAAACCGGGTGACGTCATAACAGCAATGAACGGAAAAACAATACAGGTAAAAAATAGTCAACTAATCTAGGACTTTGTATAGATGTTATTAGGTTGATAATACTGACGCTGAGGGAAGGCTGATACTAGCTGACGCGCTTACGTATGCGAGCTCTTTCAACCCCAATGTTATTATTGACGTGGCTACACTTACTGGTGCAGTGAGAGTATAAGTAATTAGTAGGCATTTTCTAAGAAGAACCCTGCTGTGCGTAGGGGCTATGATGGTGGCTCTAGGTAGCGGTGCGGCGGGTGTATTTTGCACTAGTGACAGTCTGTGGCAAGATTTCTTTGAAGTGTGACAGGAATACTCGACATCTTAGCTATGTACATACGTATCGATGTTGTAGGCTGGTTATCTGGCGGGAGATCGGTTCTGGAGAATGCCCCTTTTCAAGACGTACAGAAAGATGATTGACGGGCACTTGGCTGACATCAATAACGTCGGAGAGAGGCAAGAAATGAAAGAGCTAGATACGCACGCTCATCAAAGTGTATACATTTAGTCGATACGGCGGTGCGTGTACGGCAGCGGCGTTCTTGAAAGTAGGCAAAACGAAGGCTTATATGCACGAATCTCATGGGGGGAGACTCTAGGAATTCGTTACGGTCAAATATTGGGCTCACGTCGATATTGCCGGCGTCATGTGGAACGACGGGAAAGTACCCTGTCTATCGAAGGGACTCACAGGTAAACAAGTGCCATTATGCGCTTATATGAGTAATCAATCCTATAGGGAGACCCACTCGAGCCATGGTGGAGGCAGTACAAAATATTGCTTCGATTGGACACCTCGTGGACTGAACAGCACATTTAACTAAAAATAAATTAAAAGTGATAGTTCGTTTCTATGTTAACCACTTCTCAATGCAACAGTCGAAGACGGTTTTATTGCCGTGCCAGTGCACGTGTTCGACGCCGGGAATTTTGTACATGTGCAGGTCGCCGCGTTGGTCAATCGACTTCAATCCAATCCAGTCATTAGTGTAAATCTGAGAAAGGTAAATTAGATATGCGTACATACACGAGACTTTTACTACTTCTTGTTGAGTTGTTTCTATAATATCTATGCCGTCGTTTTCAGCATAGAATCCGAAGTGACTAAGAAGAATTCATTAAGGGAAACGTCTATTGGTTTTCTGAACCTCGATTGCCAAGGAGTGATGACCCCGTCGTCAGGTCCACCTATGAGAACGACTTTGCCTAGTCTCTCAAAAGCAGTCTTATTCTCTAGATTCGTATAAAATCATGCTAATAAGGCATTGATGGAGTGTGACTGAACTCACGCGCCGCCATCGGGTTCAATGAATGCCCACCATTTAGAATGGGAAGAAATACGTTGGATTTCAAGTATTCCGTGTGATGAAGAGGATCTGCATTTAAAATCATGTGAGTCAATGACGTCATCTACGTTCTTCGTCTCACCGTTCCAATAGTTTCCAATGGAGGTAAGTTGTCCAAAGTCCGAGTAAAAGACTCTGAATTGTATCGAACATGAGAAACGTTTCGGTTCAACAAGATGCTACGCACCTCCACACTTCGTCACGAACGAAATCGGGAAGATCCCTTAGGTACGACGTATCTAAGCGAAAGTAGAAAAAAAAACAGAGAGAATTTCATAAATTAGGTTACCTCCGAATTGTCCCAGTTGTGGCGAAGAAATCGCTACGAACGTATCGATGCTGTGATTCGTCAACGATTGAATCACTCCTCGCGCCACGAGTCCACCTTGCAAAATTAAAAATGAAAGTCAAAAGTGAAACTGTTTATTTCCTTCCCCCCATCAATCATCATCACCTTGTGAAAATCCGATCAGGTGGATGCCGTCTTCTGCTTCGTTCATTACTTGGCGCACGGCTTTGCCGAAGTCGTGCACTTGACTCCACATGTTCGCGATGCTATCCGCGTCCGAGTACATGTCGATTAGCGTCACGTTCGTTCCCGGGTGAGCGGCGACGATCAAATCGCGCAGGTCGAACATCGATTTGTAGTTGTCGAATATGCCGTGTATTATGACAACTGGCTTGTAGGAAGTGGCGAGCGAGAGAAGGCCGAAGAAGGCGAGGAGACGCGACATTGTCACGACTGGAGTTTCACGTGATTCCGTATCCAAGTATAGCGTGCGTTTGCGTCTCACGTTTCTCGCCGAAATGGATGCGGAAGAAGGCCAATTTCTGTGGGGAGCGAAAGAAAAGATGATCTCTCTAGTGCGAATTTTTCTTAGGACTCGTTCACTCGCTTCGTTTGCCCAGAAGGGCACAGGGGGCGCGGAAAACGTTTCCGTATCAAGGGCTCGACCCAGAAGCAGCAACTACACGCTACTGCCGCCGTCGTTTTGTCAAAGTCAGGAAGGAGAGAGAGTTTCCGTGTCGCTAGCGTCGCAGCATACACAAAAAGACGGAAATCACCATAGTGACGAGTCTTTTGACTACGAAGGAGGTATGAATGAATTGAGCGAAATGATGCGAAGTCTTGTCGATGTAAAAGCCACACTGAATAAAGCTAGCAGTAGGCATTATATAGCCATAGGCCACTGGTAGTACATTGCCGTTCTCTAGTCAAAAGTTCCATGTTAAAAATGGAGTGGGCAAGTGAGATGAACGATCCCACTGCACTGCTCTCTCAAGCATCACATGCTGCTGAAGAAATCGTTAAAAGAACTATTAAAACCCTGGAGAACAGCTGAAAAGAGAATATTTATTTATTTATCTATTCACAGACGAAGAAAATTACGACTCATTTAGCGCGCGCGCGCGCGACGCTTTGCTTCCGTCTTTTCCTCGTGTTGGACGATTTCTCTCGTCAAAGAATCGGTTGTTGACGCGATGAGTCATTTCGACAGCAATTTTCGGTATTAGATGGCAGCAGGGCGAGCACGTTTCGCGAGACGATTCGTTTTTCTCAGACAAAAGACCATGTCTCAGTTCCAACTTCAATTTCCCAAGCTGGGCAGCAGAACAAAAGAGCAAAAAATTGTCAAAATGAACCCCAAGGATGCAACGGACCACGAGAAGAAGAGCTCCGCTTCGTCGTCGTCGTCTTCCGTCTCGTCATCGCGCCCCAAAGGTCCCTACTAGACAAGAGTACGACTTCGTCTGATAGATCGATTTTTCTTAGACAATTCGTTTGAATTTTCGAAAGAAATGAATCGATTGGATGAATTCGAGAAACAGGTTGATCATCTCCACGATTTTTTCGTGAAATGCAGACGTGAGTCGACTATAATAAAAATGACCCCCATTTCTTCGATATCCCGTCTACTTTCTAGTTGACTTGCACATGCTCAACGTCGATCTCCTTTCAGCCATTCATCCCAGCGACTTGGAAAGGGCAAAGAAACGAAAGGGAGAAGACTACTACCACACAGCATAACGGTATTGCACCTTTATTCACATTATATACAGACAAGAATAAAATTTAATTATAAATACATGATATAATCACAGTACAGGAGAGCGCATTTCTATTGTTTTGGAAGTGCTACTGCTGTTGCTGTTGCTGTTGCCGTTTCAGTAGCTACTGTTAGTAAATGATCGTTTATAACCGCTTTGGCGTCTGGTCGTTGAGACGGATTGTGAGCCAAAAGAGATTCGATTAGTTCGCCCTAGTGGGGGAAAGTGTCAAAAGATTAAATTCGTTTTGTGACGCTCCTACCTCTTTTTCATATTTTTCTTTAAAGTCAGGAGGAAAATTTCGATCTCGCACTCTAGAAAGAGTCTACAGAAGACAACTATTAATTATTTCTTCTCAATTTCAGGGTCTGAATATTGAGTGACAAGTATAGAACCAACAAGTGAGTAAGCTTAGTGTTTTCGCTCTATTAGTTGGCCTACCTTATGACGTTCCATAGCCGTTCGAAAAGGGCTGATCAACTCGAAGAATATTACTCCAAGTGAAAAAATGTCGACTTTTTCACTGTACGATTTCCCCGCAATCTAAAAGTAGAAAATTCCCCCTACCCCATCCAAATGAACCAATGAGAGACAGAGAGAACGAACCTGCTCTGGACTCATGTAAAGTTCGGTTCCAACGGCTCCAGTATGACGACGATTACCCATCTGATTCAGATTGAATGGAACACTTCCTATGGAATACGGAGGAAGTTTCCCCTTCACCCCAGTCATGCTGAACTGCGTGGCGCAGTTTACCGTAATAGTGTCCATTCGTGGCCGAATGATACGTCACTAAACCAAAGTCACCGATCTTGACCGAGCCATTGAATGCAAATAAAATATTGCTTGGCTAGAAAAGAAGAGAGAGTGGATCATTCGGCTAATACGCTCAAGATTTCTGACTTTTAAATCCCGATGCATCATCCCCTTTGCGTGAACGTATTCGACGGCACTAACAATCTATTACACAGTCTAGTGATTTGAGAGCAATTGGACCATTTTTCCGCCTACCTGCTTGAAGATGGTAATGATTTGCGCGTATTCGCGCGTCTCCTGCCGCTCACTGAGCCAAGTGCTGAGCGTCTTCTTTTCGCATAACTCCATTTGGATGAAGAGATAGACGGGGCAATCAACGTCAACATCAACTGTTTCCCTCTGCGTCTGCTCTGCATTCTCGTCGCCGCCTTCCAATTCGAAAACAGCATTGGAGTTGATCGTTTTGCTCTTCTGGGAGGCGGCTTCAAACTGAATGAAATCGTCTGCTGTTTTTGTATTCCCTGGTGCATCAGCGCAGATGCCAAGAGATTCTTCTGTCGTCGCTGACGGCGATAGCAGCGCCGCCGAAGATTGAATCGTCGCCGTCATCGCACTATACACAATTTTTAAAAATTTGGATTTTGATTCGTTTGTGCTGGCACCTTTCGTCTTTGGCATCCGGTGGTGGCTTCACGCGATATTGAAAGGCCATTGGCGGGCATTCTTCCCACGAACTGAAGTATCGTATGATATTGGGATGATCCAGTGTTGCCAGTGCCTTCACTTCACGCAAGACCTTCTCCCTGGCTGCGTATCTAAACAAAGAAGCCGCTCGTTTTATGAAACGACTTCCCCCAAGACGTCGAGGGAGAACTTTTTCGGCAGTTTGATCTTTTTCACCGCGTAACTGCACCCGTCCAATGGCTTCTTCACTTGATACACATCGCCGAAGCCGCCCGTGCCAAGGAAGCCATCAACTTCAAAGTCCCTTTCGAATCTATATAAATACAATCAGAAGGCAAGTGAGATGTATTGATGAACAAAATTCACGTTGAAGCGAAACTCTCGGAGGCCGTTCTCCTTGATGACGCCGTACTGATAATAGAGGGAGTACGATCTAGGCTTGCTGCAGTGGCCTCATCCGTCACGTACTATATAGAGCATCGTCGAAATATCTATAGTGACTTGGCTGAGCTGACCGATTTCAGGTCGAGTTGAGACGGTTGAGATTGGACTTTCTCCGGCACTGTGGCCTTCTCAGCGAGTCTTTGTGTCTCTCTCCGTTTGATGGAATAAATGGAGAGACAGCCAATAGCAATTAGAATCACCAGTACGATTTTCCTACGAAAAAATCAAAGACGTAAGAGGGAAGCAATGGATAAGCCTCATTGTCACCATAGAGAAGCCATGACTTTTACTAAGGGAAACTGCACATCTGGCACTTCGTTCTGACGTTTGCACTGGCCGTAGTTTCCATACAGAGGAACTCCTTTGTCCAACGATGCAAAGGGAAGATTGAAGCATACTGGAACGCCTAAGGGAAAACAATTCAGTCTAATATAACCCAACCAGAGTGAGTGTATCATCTACTCTGCGTGAGCCGTTTGAACGGTCTCTTATAGAGTGCGATAGCGGTCGTGACGCTGTTTGGATCCGTTGAATAGGTAGGCAATGGCGAAATATCCTCTTCGGATACGTGAATAACAGCATTCTGCTCATGGACCGTTGGCGGCGGCGGCGCATCGCTGCTGCGGGAAGGCTGAACGTATAGCTGGCCTTTGTGAGAACCTGAGGCAAATATCTCCTACTATTGTTTTTATAGGAAATTTGTTTTTTTCCTACCGAGCATCATGAGTAAGGGATTGCTTGACTGCGATTCAAGAGGTGCGGAAAAAGCCAAAGCCGTTCTTCGAGAAAAGAGAGTCCGTGCTTCGAGAAGAGAACCCTCTAGAGTCCAAACGGCCGTCAGAGGAGATTCAAACTAGCACGAGTAAAATTAAATAACTAAATGATGATATCTATATATTTTACGTCGTGTGTCCACAGAGAATGAGATTCGTCACTAGGGAAAGAATAGAAATAATTTAAAAGGTAAACAATAGATAGCGCACTTGTAAATGGCTGATATCGTTCCCGTGGCCGCATCAAGTCGAAGATCAGTACCAGAGGAGGTGGGAGGACACGAGTAGGGCGCTTTAACGCCTTCACTTCCTTGGCTCTCATAGTACTTCAATTCAAATTGTCCCACGGTGAAATTCCACCTGAAATCACGGTCATAAAACGAAGATTGAGTACTGCAGTTGTGGAGTGGACCTCTCTAAGCCCTTTCTTGGATCGATACATCGTACTGTCTGCTGTATTCGATTTGCAACGAGAACGTCGTCATCGTCACTAGTCATGTCGTCTGTGCAACCATCTGCTGAACAGCGATACAACACCTAAAACGGATCATCCTATGGCAAAGCAGTTGCGTGAAAAAAGGGACTGGACTCACCTTGCCTGACCTGGGATCAATTCCCGTGCTTTCGACTTGCCGAGATCCGACCAATGTGCTCTCGTTTGAGAATTGAAAGGGTGCGCTCAGTAAAGTCTCAGCCGAGACGGGAATTGGCTGTATAAAGATAATATTGCGGTGAGGGAGTGGAGAGGGAGGGGACGAGGAGGAGGAGCTGGTTTTTTCCACCTTGAGCCGATCTCCTTCCCAATGAAAAATCGTGCCATCAAGAGATGGAACTAATCTCGACGGATCGTTGCCAAACTAAACATGAAATGAACGTCAATGTGTGTACATAGGAGAGACAGACCTGCATGGAAGCGAGTGTTGATGAGAGCAGAGGGCCCAATGGTGATGGTAGTACCCACTCGATGTTGCCCATAGCTCTGTTTACCGCCGTGAGCTTGCCATCTAATGTACTGGTGATGACGAATGAAGTGCTACAACAGTCCCCGTCTTTATATCGAAGGGTTTCTTCTGTTTCTCTTTGTCTACTAACCTCCAATCGGTTTCACTGCTTCTCGTCCTTTCTAGGACCGAGAGAAGGCAAAGGAGCAACGACACCAAACGACTTGACGTCATTTCTTTCCGGGCACTCGCACACGAGTCACGTGGATTCATTCTAGGTCAAGGGGAGGAGTCGAACGAAATGTTTCGTCGCTCTTTGACGCTAGCCGGCCGCGGCCTCGCCGCATCAAGATCCCGAACGCTATCTAGCCTCTCCTTCCTAAGCGAAGACCACGCGAAAGTCTACGATCACAGCACGAACGATCCCGAACGCTTTTGGGGCGATTTGGCGCGCGAGCGCATCGACTGGCATCAACCGTTCAACACGGCAATGAACTGCGACATGAACGCAGGCAAAATACGCTGGTTCGAAGGCGGAAAACTAAACGTGTGCGAAAACGTCGTCGATCGTCACGCGCGACTCGATCCCAATCGAATCGCATTCATATGGGAAAAAGACGAGCCGGGCGACGTCGAACGCGTTTCGTACGGCGATCTGCTCGAGAGCGCGTGTCGCATAGGGAACGCGTTGCGAGCACGTGGCATCCAGCGTGGCGATCGCGTCGCAATCTACATGCCCGTGAGTCCGCTCGCCGCCGCGTCGATGCTCGCCTGCGCGCGCATCGGCGCCGTTCACAGCGTCGTTTTCGCCGGTTTCAGCGCCGAAGCGCTGCGCAATCGCATTCGGGACGCCGAAGCGAAAGCCGTCATAACGGCGGACGAAGGCGTTCGCGGCGGAAAACGAATCCCATTGAAATCCATCGTCGATGCGGCGCTCGACGACGGCGCATGCCCGACGGTGGGTGACGTTTTCGTTATGACGCGTACCGGAAGTGACGTCAAAATGATGCATCCACGCGACGTGAAATTGGAGGAGGCGATGAGCGAACAGCCGCCGACGTGTCCGGCCGAGTCGATGGACAGCGAAGATCTTCTCTATTTGCTCTATACTTCGGGCAGTACGGGTCGTCCCAAGGGCATCGCTCACACGCAGGCCGGGTATCTTCTTTATACGGGTGTAACGCACCAGAACGCCTTTGACGTTCGTTCTGGCGATATATTTGCCTGCGTTGCGGACATCGGCTGGATTACCGGTCACTCGCACGCTCTATATGGGCCTCTCTTCAACGGAGTCACTTCTGTTTTATTCGAAAGCGTGCCCACTTATCCAAACCCCGGTCGCTATTGGGAAATGGTCCAACGGCTCCGCGTCACCCAGATCTACACGGCTCCGACAGCGCTACGTCTCCTCATCAAGTCCGGCGACTCGCACGTGCGAAAGTACGATCGATCGAGCCTGCGCATTCTCGGCTGCGTCGGCGAGCCGCTCAACGTCGAAGCGTGGCACTGGTATCACACCGTCGTCGGCGAGCGACGCTGCACGGTCGTCGACACGTGGTGGCAAACGGAAACGGGCGGCATCATGCTCTCGCCGCGTCCCGCGCCGACGGGAACGCAACCGAAGCCGGGATTTCCTATGCTGCCGTTTCCCGGTATTCGACCGCTTCTCGTCGATTCTAACGGCGCCGAAATCGTCGGTAATGACGTTTCCGGGTTGTTGTGCATTCGCGGCGCGTGGCCGGGGATGGCGCGGACGATCTACGGCGATCACGAGCGTTTTCTCAATACCTACTTTCGTCCGTATCCCGGGCTTTATTTCACCGGCGACGGCGCGTATCGGGACGTCGACGGGCATTATCGAATAACGGGTCGCGTTGATGATGTCATAAATGTGAAGGGGCATCGATTGGGTACCGCTGAAGTGGAGAGCGCTCTCGATGAGCATCCCGACGTTGCTGAAGCCGCCGTTGTCGGTTTTCCGCACGAGGTCTATGGGGAGGGGATTTACGCGTACGTGATTCTGAAGGATACGTTCGCGCCCGCTGGTACCATGGACGATATTGTCAAGTCCATGAAGGGTATTGTTAAGAGTAAGATCGGATCTTTTGCCGTGCCTGAGATTGTGCTCGTGACGCCCGGCTTGCCGAAGACGAGATCGGGTAAGATTATGAGGCGGATTTTGCGCAAGGTGGCGGCAAATCAGACGGACGATTTGGGTGACGTGAGCACGCTTGCTGATCCCGCCGTCGTGGAGGAGATCAAGAGCCGACACGTCGAGTTGATGAAGGAGAGAGAGTATGCGTACGGACGAAAAGAGTGAGGAATTTCGAATACAACTGGATCAATTTCTGCCATTAGCATGCCAAGACCATTCTTAAATTCATTGTACAATCCACACATCATTAGATCCCAAACTAAAATCTCCATGTAGCCCAGCTGGGTCAGTGACCGCCTACTGTCAATTAGCTAAAATGACTCATCTTCGATTCTATTGTTAGATTCCTGGTGTGGAGGCGCCAGCCTGGTGCGTTTGTAGTGCGCGCGCTTACGTGTGTGGGAAGTAAAGAAGTGTGCTCGACTCCTCTGCCCGGATAACAGAGTGTTATTCGACGTCTTCGCTCTTCACGCTCGCCATGCGGGCTCTCCTTCGTCTCGCCTCTTTTGCTCCACGTCGACAGGCCAGCAGCAGCCGCTTTCTCGTCGACAAATTCGATCGACATCACACTTACCTGCGTATCTCTCTAACTGAACGATGCAATCTACGATGTACAACGCATTTTCTACGAAAAACGCATACTAGGTCGTTGTTTAGGCCAGTATTGCATGCCCCTGGAAGGAGTTCAGCTCTCCAAACCGTCCCATCTCCTTACGACGCCAGAAATCGTCAAGCTCGTTCAACTTTTCGCACAGGGTGGTATCAGTAAGATACGTTTGACTGGCGGTGAACCGCTTTTGCGAAAGGATTTGCCAGAAATTGTCGGTATAAGTAGAACGAAGATGGAAATTGAAAGATATCTCTACTAATTTTCTTGCTTAGGACATTTGAAGGGGATATCCGGTATACGGACGATCGGTATGACGACGAACGGAGTCACGTTGCATCGAACTTTGTCGTCGCTGCAAGAGGCTGGATTGGATAAGTTGAATATCAGCTTGGATACGTTGGAAGAGAGGAAGTTTGAATTTATTGCCAGAAGAAAGGGTGGGGCATTATAGATGTAGCAAGTGAGGCCGAATTTTGGAAATTTTTTTATAGGACTTCGTCATGTTTTGAGAAGTATAGATGAGGCTGTGCAGGCTGGGTTCACGCCATTGAAAGTCAGTCGCCTTCACCGTTCTATATTTGATATTTTGACTGAGATGCTAGATAAATTGCGTGGTTATGAAAGGGTTGAATGATGACGAAATCAGCAGCTTTGTAGCATTGACCAAAGATAAGGTAAATAATCTCAAAAACTACGTTCATTCTCTAATAATTCTATGTGCAGCCCATCGATGTACGATTTATTGAATACATGCCTTTTGACGGTAGTTTCACTCGTACAATAGTATTACGTCTAATAGAATTGTTATTATCAAGGCAATCGGTGGAACTTTTCCAAATTTGTTGCCTACAAAGACATGCTGAGTGCAATAGAAGCGTCCCACGGGGACGTTGTTCGACTAGAGAATGATTACAACGACACTGCGAAAGTGAGCGCGTTGTTCAGCAGAAGGCCAGTGGGGGTACCCTTGATTTTCTAGAGTTACAAAGTGCCAGGCTACACTGGCCACTTTGGCTTCATTACGTCCATGAGCGAACACTTTTGCGGATCATGCAATCGACTCAGATTATCAGCAGAGGGAAGTCTGAAAGTAAGAGAACGAGACTCCGCAGGACGCTAGCGATTTTGAAAATGACTTCTAGGTATGTTTGTTTGGAGCGTCGGAGGTGTCTCTTCGAGACGCTCTTCGATCCGGAGCAGACGACGCTGAGCTGATGTCCCTCATAGGAATGGCTGTTAAAAAGAAAAAGGCAGCTCACGCAGGTAAGCGAAAAAGGGTAAGGGGGAGATAGCGACGTCGAGGGGGCTCGTCTCTTTAGGGATGTTCAATATATCAAAGTCCAAAAATAAGCCTATGATTCTTATTGGTGGGTAGGTTCAGAAATTTATACGTGTATTTGCAGCGAGAACGAGGCTATTAAGTTTCTCCTTATATATTAAAGTCTATTTTCTAATCTGTCGATTCGCCTCTTTTCTTCGTCGCAATTGAGTCACTTGGATAGTCAAGGCAAAGCGAGAATGGTCGACACTAGCGAGAAGGAAATCACGCAGAGAGAGGCATCGGCAAGAGCAGTCGTACATCTCGGAAAATCAATATACGATGCGGTCAAAGAGAACAACGTCAAGAAAGGGGACGTTTTGTCTGTGGCTCGTATCGCTGGCATATCGGCTGCCAAGGCAACTCCCTCTCTCATTCCTCTATGCCATACACTTGGGCTATCCTACGTTGGCATTGAGTTCCATCTGCGCGAAGTGGATCATTCCGTTGAAGTCGTGTCTGTCGTACGTTGCGCTGATCGAACAGGGGTCGAAATGGAGGCTTTGACTGCTGTCGCCGTGGCATCCTTGACTGTGTATGATATGTGCAAGGCTATGTCGAAGGACATGGAAATACGCGAAATTAGGCTCCTTTACAAGAAAGGCGGAAAAAGCAATTGATACTGTAATATGTTTGTGTTGCATGTATTTATCTTTGAAAAGCTGACGTCATCCGTGCGCGCGCTCTGCGTTCTTAGTTCCTTTTCGCAGCCTCCTGGACGATCATTCGATCATTCTGCCGTGTTCTAGCAGGTGAGTCTTGCTTTCTACGACCCGTCTATCGACGTTCTCAGAGCCGCCTAGAATGCGAGGGATTTCTAGGCGGTCTAAACGGCGTCGAATAGGAAAATGTTCGTTTCTCTTCCTGCTCGACGCTTTTGGAGATACATAAGCGCGAGTCTCATGGGAAACGAACATCTGTATCGAGACTATCGCGCTAAACGACGTCTCTTTCGTTGAAAGGGGATCCCTCGCGGCCACGCCTATCTACTGCGTAGAAGAAGCCAAGTCATTTCTCTTTACATGTATTTCGTAACTCATAAAACCCTGATTAATAAGCCTGATTAATTAACGAAAATTTATCGCGTAAACTCATAAAACTCATATCGGAACAAAAAAAAGAGAAGCAAAATACCATTCGCAATGAATTCGAGATAACGAGGAGGCGTGGCGCCCCAGTCGATTACTTACTTATAATTTTCTTCGACTTTCCCACGGCATTTCGTATGTAAGCGACTTGCCGATTAGTATCGCGACTATCGCTGGGCTCTTTCGCGCTTCGCTCTTTCGTGTTTCGCGGACAATAGCTGACCGTGTGCGCATCGTCGCCCTGGGCGCCGCACAGCGGACAGGTGTACGCGCGCAGTATGGGACACATGATCTTTCCGTCGGGCGTGCGCAGAGTGTGCGTGGCAAAAACGCTCTCGTCTTCGCCGTTATTGCGACAAAAGACGCACACTTGACGCTGACCGGCCCGACCGAGCGCAATGAGCATTTTATGACGCTGCTGAAGCGATCGCGCCACGCCGTTCGTCGTAATTCGACCCGATCGTCCGCACGGCTTCGTAATTGGAAGACCGAGATAAAAGGGCTCCCCACGGCCCGCCCCCAACGTCGATTCACTCGTATAGTACTCGCGCAGGGGCGGCGGGGGCGGCGGAAGAAGCTGACAATCAGAGAATCCCTCCAAGTGTCGCGCTTCGCGCTGAAACGGCGGCGATTCTGGCGTCGACGCGGCGTCGGTTCCGACGCTGTCGCCGCGCTCGAGAAGATCGGGTTTTTTCGCGACGGGGATTAGTTTCGCTAGGCCGAAATAGTCGTGGAAGACGCTGAAGAGCTGGGGGGGCGACGAGTTGGTCGGCGTTGCTAGGCTTAGGATCGTCTTGGTAACGGCTTCGTCGGCGCTCGTGAATGAAAGTGCTGTTCGTATTCCGCCGCCGCCGCTTCCTCCTCTCGTTGACATTGCCATTAGAGCGCGATGTCGTCGAACGGCGGCGAGACGTCGTTGCGCTTTTGTCTCCAGCTCAGCTGCCTGTCGCGCGCGGGTGGTTGATATTTGATCAGATGTACACGATACGATACATTCTGCTACAGTCTCTCCTCCCCAGCGAATGAGGTAAGTAGGAGGCGGGGCTCTTCTACTCTAGACGTTTTTTGCGTGTGCCCTCGGTTTTTTCATCTCCTTTGGTGAAGGCGACAAATACATCGCGTTTTTATGGGTCTCGTGTCGCCTCGCCTCGTGGCGTAAGTGCCTCGTAAATCCAGGTCCGGGTTTTGACTGCGTAATCGTTCTCCCGTATCGTCGACCCATGAAGTGCTTCGTAGCCTTGAGTTCGACTCCAGATGTCATCTTTTTCGACGCCGATACGCCGTTCAAGACACTCATCAAGGAGAAGGCGAAAAAATTAGGCCAGGCGAGTCCTCGCGCGAAAGAAAACTGCGAAAGCGAGCTTGCAAACAGGACGAACAAGATCAAGACGAGCAGGGAGTCAATCTTCAGGTCGTCGGTCAATATTTCGCGCCGCTTTTTGCATCCTTCGTAAGAAACCGACACGCCCTATGCGCAAAAATTCCAAATTTGAAGTCCACGTGAGTAGCAGGTCTTACTCACCGCAGGCAACGCCTACAACAGCATAAAAAGCGAAGATGGAACAACGTACGTCTTCCACTTGGCAAGTGCATCGAGAAACTTCACTCCCAATTTTCGATTTTACGTCAATTTTCTTTTCAGTTTGGCGAAGTGACGTGTATAGCCCTGTGCGGAGATGGCGACGAAGACGAAGATTTTTTGAAACGAAAGACGTTGGCTTTTCAAAGTTTTGTGGGTTTTTTCTACGGTCCAGTCAATGAAGAGTGAGAAAGGAGGAGAAAAAAATCCAACGAATCCTTTTCTATATATTATTCAGACTGAAGCCTTCATCGGTTGCAGAGAAAAATTATCGATGGAAATTTCTTTCTAAGTTGCTCCGCCAATGGTCGGAGTTGACGAAGACGGAGCAAGCGTTTCTGACGGAAGTAAACAGGAAATTGGGCCTCGAAACTGTAGTTGATTCTACTCTTAATTAAAAAATTAAAAGGCTACAGAACAGCTTATCGTTAAAAATGAGCTCAACGCTCATTACATAAAATTGCTGGAGGAGTCGCTGAAAGCCATTAGCCGGTCAGTCAAAAAATCAATAAATAATTTAACCTGTATATTGATTGGTATGTAGTCTTGAAGATATTACGGCTGTACATGGTCTTCTTTTAGTGGGAACGAGATTGTTGGCTTTGTTTTCGAGGTAACCTTTCATTAATTAAATTGATTGATTTGTAAATTTGGTTGTTTCTTTTTGCAGTAGAGCCGCTATGGAATTGAATCCGTCTGACATTCTTTTGATTAACCTCGTCGCCTACTCAACGTTTCCTCCGCCTTCGCCCAAACTGGCGACGCCTCCACCAGGTAAATCCACATCAGAGTTCCACTCGCTTAATTATTAATTGATTTTATAGAAGACTTGGAATCCAGAGGGGTTGCATTTGAAACGCCGCGGCCAGATGCAGATGTAAGGAGGGACTCTCGTTTTTTTTCTTTCTTGCTCTGCTACAGTAGACTTACCCGTAGGAAATCTTTTATTCGCCCATTGCTACACCGGTTTTATCAGACGTATGCAGTATTAGCTATTTTTGTATTTTGAATAGTGGGATTTTTGCAGCCTATATTTTCCGGTCCGCGATACAGTACGCCAAATGTTTCGACGTCCGGGAATCCCGGTAGTAGATTGGGAAGCTTCACCGAGGCTGACTATAAATCAATTTCAGTATGTAACTTTTGCTACAGGAGACGTCATTCTTTCAACTGTTCCTTCTACGTAGGAAGACGATCAAATGACGTCTGCCGACCCGGAAGTAGAGAATTTTCTAAAGGTATGAATTCGCATTTTTGGGGGTCTTTGGACTGATGTAGCAATGATGGGGTCAGGGGGGCTCCTTACCCAATTTCAGCTCAGAACACTTCTCAGATGCTCGACGACAATTCCTCGGGAGACGACCCTCCCTTCCGGCTCTAAAGGAGGACTCCGAGGACGAAGAGAATCCCGAATTTTCTAAGAAAGATAGAGAAGTTGAGTCCTTGCATTCCATTTGGCAAATTGCTTTTGAATTCTCTATATTTCAGACGTTCGTAAGACACAAGGTTTTCTTGAAGACGGGTCACTGTCCTTTCACGCCCTACGTGCTCCATTGCATTGAAATCGCGCCGGGAATAGTTCTCGCTGTCGTGAGCGAAGTAGGGAGTTTCTACGGGAGAATAGGGATGGGTTATCGCGAGGGTTTATAGATTCCTTCGGCTCAAGTAGCGACGCTTATTTGTCACGCGCTTTCCTTTCTTTCGCCTTTGCTTAACGTCATTGATGCGCCAATGGGGCAGGAACTCGGTCGCGTACACGTGAAATCGGCGATGACTGCCTTGGAGGACAGTCATCGGCGAATTGCCGAGTCGGCGAGACGAAATCGGAAAACGTCGAGGTTAGGGAGTTTGATAGAGAATGAATTTTGAGGGGTTAGAGTTGAATTATCTTAGAATTGCGGATAAAGTGCGAAAAGAGTTGCCTTTGAGGTGGGAGAGACTCAAAGAAAAGGGTCTTCAGAGTTTTTTGGAGAACATAGTGGAAGATTCGAGCATTAGGCCAATGACAGTTGATCCAGAGTACGTCAAAAAAATCCAAGAACAAGAAAAAGTTTGGGGATTTTTTAATAAATTTTTAGAATGGAAAACGCGACTTCGCAGTTGGTGAATATGTTGCACGCGTACTTCAAATATTTGTACTTCAAAAAGACCAAGGTACAGTATGATGAACGTACATGGGCTCTGCTAATCTTTTTGTTATACATCTTCCATAGTCCTTAACCGACGAGTTGTGTATTGAGAAAGTGCTAGCCGTTTTTAAAGATCTCGAAGGAGATTATTTGCTTGCCAAAGCCCTGAAAAATGTGCCGGCAATCCAGTAGGAGACGAACTGACTGTAGAAATGAGCAAAGTCGTGATATTTATGAATTTAGCTATCAGCAAAAGTTTCCCGGTCTTGTTCACTTCATCTACGTCGATAGAATGACCAATCAGCTGACGGCACCGTCACTTGACGTCACGGGCGGAGAAGACGAGGTATCATGAACAAATAAACATTTGCATCGATTTATTCAATATCATAGAACGCTTGGTTGCATCAGCATTTACGAAAAAACGTGCGTTTTGTTTATAAAGCTCGCTATATATATTTTTTTGAAGCCATGTTTAGGTCTGGCGTCATTGGACCAATTTTCGTCGTCTTCTCTCCCAGGGCTACATGTCTGCGTCGGTTCGCGACTCCCATTTTCTCTATTCCTATCAGCTGTGGTGTGAAGATCAAACGGTTAGAGGCTAGAAGACGGCGCGGGGGCGAGTTGGAATTAATTCAATTTTTTTATAGGGATCCGTTCTGAGTTGGGATTCTTCGTCATCATTCGTTCGAGATCTGAGACCGCCGAGCGTGATTTCGGTCAAATTCTACAAGCAAGTGTTGCAGCTTCATCGTAGTTTCTGAAAAAAATTTTCCGTCCTAGGGACCTATTGAGTACGGGCTATTGGAAAGGTCAGCCCGGTGTGGCAGTGCATTGCTATGAGATGATGTGCGTTCACGTTGGCGTTGTTTCAACCGAACATGCTGCAAAGCAATCCAAGAAATTGGCTAGTCGCCTTTGGGATGAATCGGCTGTAAATTCGCCTGCTAATTTACTGTAGAATTTTTGTAGGAAACGTGCGCTATCTGAGTCTCCCTCGGTTACTACGCAACGACAATGGCCGCTTATATTCGCCTGTGGGAGACGAAAAACGACGTTCTTGACGAGTATTTCGCGCGGCAAAGGTAAAAAAGTACTTGATTCTACTGCCTACGTGTACAAGAGTGCCAAAGGGAGGCCGAAATCAATCGTTTTCGCGAATTCGACGCCGCCGTGAAAATTCAAAGCTCGTTTCGCGGCTGGAAAGTGCGTCGACGCATGAGGTTTGTCGTTTCGCAGGCGAATCGATAGCTATTTACGCTCCAACGACACAGATTTCTCCACAACGCGGCCACAACAATACAAAGCGCCGTTCGCGGCTATTTCGCCTTCAAATCTTTCCAAGAACTAGTCAAAGTAGAAAAAGAACTCGATCATCGACGCAAAAAATACTAGATAATCGCTTTAGAGACGCGTATTCGAAATGAGAATGAATTTTTATAATCGAATGGCAACTCTGGTGGGAGAATAGGTATTTTGTCATATGTAAGGGTATATAGGTGATGTAGATTCAGAGCGTGTGGAGGGGCTACTATAGTCGAAAGTACGTGCACAGTTACTACACACTGAAATCATATCTAGAGGGTGTAAAGGAGACAAATAGCATTGTGAGGTAGGGAAGTCAAATCATAGATAGTCTCATATGAGATCTTCTTATTTATTAGAGAAAAGCTTGGCCAGTATAAAAAGGCAATGGAGGTGGAGCGTGATTGGATGGAAAAGGCTGCTTTGGAAACTCAGCTTCGTGAACACGCTTCGAAGACTCACTATCTGCTCAGCACCGAAACCATTGGAGGAATCTATTCGTCTCCTCACTCACTGTAAAAATGTCTATAGGTCTCAATTTTTCATATAACATTTCTATAGAAAAATTGATGAGAGGGAAGTTTGGCTGAGGAAAACTCAGCCTCGGACTCCACCAAGGAGGAAGTCTC
Source organism: Oscarella lobularis (assembly GCF_947507565.1). NCBI lineage: Eukaryota > Metazoa > Porifera > Homoscleromorpha > Homosclerophorida > Oscarellidae > Oscarella > Oscarella lobularis. The sequence continues at coordinate 331,566 of NC_089177.1, read as the reverse complement.
AAGATGAAGTCGGTGAAGCGGTGGCTCTTCCGCCTCTTACGCGCGTTCAAGGACCGTTTCGAAGTCCGCAAGACGTGCAGCGGCAGAAACACAAGAAACTAGAGCCGACGCTGAAAGTGGCAACGGATTTTTATGCCGTCGAAAAAGCGAGGTTAGGGAGTGTATTGATGTTGGGCTTTGCGTGAGCCTGTATTCGTTTCTTAGAGTTGCTTTGAGAGATGCTGAATGGGTGAAGAGAGTTCAAGAGAAGGAGTAATTGGTTATAATGGAGGAATTATTGATTTTGATTTTGGTGGCTAGGTTTTTTGTCACTCCTAGTCGTCACAAGGGGTATGAGCGACTTTTGCACGGTGAATCCAAGTACGGACAGTAAGTGAATTCATTAATTTGATTTATTAAATATTTTTATCTCTTAGTCTCGCTTATGGTACAAAGCATTTTCGAGATTCCACTGGTAGCAAACGTATATCCGCAAAAGATTTTCGAACCGTTGTTTCTCCGATACACATGTTTGACGAGTTCAATAAAACGTATTGATGAGTATTTATTACGCCGCGTGCCGCGCGCGCTACTGCAGTCACCACGTGATGTCGTACTGTGCTCTCATTGGTGCCCTAGCGGATCGAAGTCATCTCGGCCCGAACAGTTGTTGAGAGCAGGCGTCCGTTCGCCTCTCCAACCTTCAAGAGGCCACGTCGCTTCGTCTTCGCGCTTGGGGAGGCCGAGAATGGCGTACCGCCTCGCGGCGGGCCTTCCACCGAAGGCGGGGATTCCGAAGACCGCGGTAAGCGCGAAGAAAACGACTTTTTATTCTCCAAATCGATCGATCATCTTTTGCAGGAATCCCGACAATCCTTTGCGAAGGATTGCGCCCTCGCGCGAAGATCGGCGGCGACACGTGGCCCACGCGCTGGTCAGTGTTTCTCCGCAACGCGCTCCGTTTCTTTTCTCGACTGATCTCTTTTTAGATCGCGCGGTTTACGCTCGATAGCGCGCATGTATACAGGAGCGAGCGAAAGGGCGCCTCCGCTCGCCGGTAAGTGAATGCGACGTGCGCGCGCTTCCGTTTTCTTCATCTCGCGTCTTTAGAAAAAGCGCGACGACGCTCCTGCGAGTTCCAACGCAATCAACGAAGCAAAAAGAAGTCGGGCGCCATGCCAAAAACGTAAGCAGCGGATAGCATTTCTTTTTCTAATGAAATCTCAAGAACGTGTTTCTGACAGGTAACGTAACCCGATGACAGCCGTGGGGGCGTGGTCTCCACGTGACCGGGGAGGAGGATAGCAAAGATCCTCCTGCCAGATGAAGAAAAAGAGCGAACAGGTTCGCACCGCAGCCTTTGGGCCCCAATGTGGTGTAGGCATACACATAGGGGGCGGGGGCTCTCTGTGACATACACGGGTCGGATTGCCTGACGTGGCACTGCCCACGCTCGCGGGCATAGAAAATTTCCGTCAGTCTAACCATTAGGTCTGGTTTCCAAAAGTCTAATCGAGGGCGGGTTGGGGTTCGCGAGTGAGGGCGGGTGTCATGGGCAGAGCATGAAGCTCACATGTGTATGTTGCAGAGAGTGTAGCGGGACAACAAATCGGTATAATGTAATGGCCATCCCTCACGTGCTTGGTTTGCATCACTACGCTAGTTTGCACGGGTCCGCTCCCTTGCACTAGGGCTTAGTTGGCGGCTGCTAGTAGGGTAGGGCGGATTCTGTAGTAGGCTTGTAGCTCCTTCCCCTCGTGCTTTAGCTAGCAGCCGCCACGTGCTTTAGACCATTTTCAATGGATTTTTGAGGTAATCTAGGTTGATTAGAATATAGGCATAACTATTTAGGTCAATGGATCTGGAGGTACTTTAGGTGTTTTTTTCCGTATCAAATATCTAATCTGTCATTTAGGTGTAGTTAGGGTTTTTTAGTTTAGGGATTTAGGTCAATGGATTTGGAGGTACTCTAGGGGTGTGTTATCACATATGTTAATCTATCATTTAGGTCAATGGATTTTGAGGTAATCTAGGTGCCATTTGTTTTTTGGGTATTCTTTAGTAGGATTTTATTTTATTCACAGGTTTTAGGTCAGTGGATTTTCAAGGTAATTTAGATGCCATTGTTTCTCACGTAGCTAATCTGTTATTTAGATCAATGGATTTTGAGGTAATCTAGGTCAATAGCTAGGTTTCATTTGTTTCTAGGTTGTTTTTTTTCTGTAGGTGTAGCCTAGTAGGTTTTTATTTTATTTTACAGGTTTTAGGTCAATGGATTTTGAGGTAATTTAGTGCCATCTCTCATATAGCTAATCCGTTATTTAGGTCAATGGGTAAGCGTATAAATTGCCAATAATTTTATGACGATTCTTCTGTTTTAAACTGTTTATTTTTCAGGAACTCACTCGGCTGAAAGAACTTCTGGAAAGTCAAAGTATCGTTGACAGGAAATTGCAACTGGAAATTGCTCACAGAAAAGGTGCAACTGTAAAGTTTGTCGTCTCATATAACAGTCTTTTTTTTGCAGTGTTGAGTGTTGATTGGAAAGCCGGGGGAAAAGAAGTAGCAACTTTTATGTATATGTAAAGTTTTTGTAGCGTTTTTAATTTGCACGGTAGCGTACCTTCGCATCACGTGCCCGTGTATGGCGCAGCGCGCTCACGCGACCAACCGCCGCCATCCCTCTCGTCGCGCGCCGTGTGGGCGCCACGAAAGACAGGTAGCTATGTCAGAGATCAGTGTTCGTCGTTGCTAACGTTCGTTCGTTTTTTTAGGAGATGGGGTCCTGAGCACGACTCCGTGACCAAATAACTCTCAGCCGGGGTCGTGAGCATGACTCCGTCATCAAAAACTGCTCACTTTGTAGACAAGGGAAGGGAGGGTTAATTTATTTAATAAATTTGAAAAAATGCACAGTCTCCCCTCGCGTTGCATACATAGGCAGTTTTGACGGGTTCATGCCCAGGACCCCTGCGAGGCAGTTTTTGATGACGGGGTCTTGCCCAGGACCCCAGTTGGGAGCGGTTTTCAATGACGGGGTCATGCTCAGGACCCCAATCCTGAAAAGAAACCGTTAGCCCAATAGGAGACAATGAATTTGCTTACCAGAGAAATCCTTCGATGAAAAGACTGAGACTGATCAGATGTGCGCCTGCACTGTCATCTGAAACGAGTGCAGGCACGTCTTTGATTTAGGCGTCCTCTTAGGAAGACTACAATAAGGATGTAGTCTCCGTGGAGATTCACGCCGTGAAATTGGGCAGTTTTTCTGCTCGGGGCCGCACAATCGCTTCAGCAATTGATGTAGGCCTGCCCAGGAGACGTTGGCCTTTTAGACGTTATGGCCTCATGCCAAAAGGAGGCAGATACAAGCACTTTAGGAGATAGCATCTTATCAATAAGATGCAAATCTCCGTGGTCCCGCAGATGGACCGACCCGTCGTGCCGAGGACGTTGGGACCGCGGTCAACCTCTTCGTCTACCTCTTCTTCAAAGGACGATAAGACAAGATAAGATAGAGGAGGTGGAGACCAGTGGGCGGAGACTGTAGCTCACAATCACCCGTATAAAGAAACTCGGATGCGGGCTCGATTTCTTCCATTCCTTCTCGTCGTTTTCTTAGTGGGATCTCTGACATTATATCTGGGAACCAATTTATATTCGAGCCCACGTAACCGGTCTTCGAACCATTTTCGGACGTTCCATCGCCGTCCCGTGGCAAACGCAAACGCGTCGTGGACGGCGGCGGAGAAAGCGCGAATGCTAAAGATTCTTCGGTCCATCAACGACTACGGCAACGACGAAGACGAGACGACCCTTCGTCGCTTCGCAAAATATTTCGCCGACTTGCAAACGAACGCGAACAAAGCGATCGAAACGCGCCGACGACTCGAATCGAACGAGAACGACGACTTAACGGAAGAAGACGTACTCCGAATAGTCGAGACGTTTGCGCGACACAAGGCTTACACAATCGCGGCGTTGAAAGAGAAAACAGCCATCGCTTCCCAACACCGCCCACAGCCTCCGGCGATTCAGAAGCCCGTCCTCCGGATGAATCCCTGCGCGTTTCCACCGTCTCACTTTCTCTCCCGCGTCGTTCATTTCAAGCCGGTTGCCAAGCGAATAATGATCGCCATGGTAACGCAAATGCGATCGGGTTCGTCGTTCATCGGGAAAATTTTCGAGCGAAGTCCCGACGTTCTGTATTTCTACGAACCCCTCAAGGGCGTCGCGCACATGTTGCAAGGACTCCAGCCAAACTCGACTCTCCAGAAACAATTCAATAAGCGTTTGCTCGACTCCATCGCCTCGTGCAATTTTCACAATCCACTCGGCGTAAAATTTATCGACGATATATCGCGTTCAGCCTATTCGTCTCGCGACATAACGGATGCGTTCATTCAACCGCCATTCTGTCCCGAAAACTGCGAGCTGACGCGTTGGCGATGTCCGCCTTTGGAGACGAAACAAGTCGGCGAGCTGTGCGCGTCGCGTCGCGCCGTCGTCGTCAAATTAATTCGAATCGATCGCATGAGCGAATTGGAGGCGATTGCCGTGCCGGATGACGTCAAATTGCACGTGCTTCATTTAGTTCGAGATCCGCGAGCGACGATTTTTTCGCGATATCGAATTCGCGGTCAGCTGATGAAGAATTACGCAATGCGACACGGAAGTCGAGCGATCTCGATGGTGAGTCCTGATGCACTCATTCGAAGCGAAGCCGAGTATCTGTGCTCGACGTTGAGGAAAAATTTGAAATATTTTCGAAATAGGTCGCGGTATCGTCGCGTTGCTTTTGAAGATATTGCGAGGGATCCGTTTGTCAGAGGGCAGGAATTGCTTCAATCGTACGGGCTCAAGTTCGGCGACTCAGTTCGACGTTGGTTGAAGGAGAACACGCATGTTGAGTCGAATAATGCGGTAAGAAAAAATCCTTATGCGACGACGAGGAATTCGGAGGAGGTGGCCGATGCTTGGAAGGCGATGTTGAGAATTCCCTCCAAACGGCTTCTAATTGGGTTGATTGAGAGCGAGTGCAAGGACGTCATGCGAGAACTCAATTACGAATTGTTAGTTAACGTTTAGGTTGATTAGGACTATCACGAGACAAATGATTACGTTTATTCAGACCAGAGCCTTATATATACAGTATATATAAGGCTCTGACCGGATTATCACGCACGCGTACAGTAGGAGTGCATCTTATCCGGGATATTTACGCGAGAATGGCGAAAGTCGATTTACGTCTTTTCGCCGCGTTCGGACGCAAGATCGTCGCCGTGGGAAGAAACTACAGGTGCTCCCCGAGCTCACCTTGCACGATCTTTTGCGTAGCGTCGAGTCTTGCAGGGAACACGCCGCGGAGCTCGGAAACGTCGTGCCGAGCGAACCTCTCCTCTTTCTCAAGCCTCCGTCGTCTTACATCGAGTCGGGACAAGCAATTGTGGTACGACGGAAGCGCGCTGAAGCTTCGCTAATGAGTTTTTCCCAAGGTGCCACCCGCTTGCGCAGAACTGCACCACGAGGTCGAACTCGGCGTTGTGATTGGCCAGTCGGGAGCTCACATACGGGAGGGCGCGGCGATGGACCACGTGGGTGGCTACGTGCTCGCTCTCGACATGACGGCGCGAGACATACAAAGCGTTGCTAAGGCGAAAGGGCATCCGTGGACGGTTGCCAAGGGCTACGACACCTTCTGCCCCATTAGCCGCTTACTTATGAAATCGGAGCTCCCAGAGCCACAGAACACGCGCCTGTGGCTCAACGTCAACGGCGCCGAAAGACAGAACGGCTCAACGAAGGACATGATCTTCAGCATTCCGACCCTTGTGAGCTACATCAGCGGAATTATGACCCTAGAGCGCGGCGACGTCATACTGACGGGCACTCCGGCGGGAGTGGGTCCAGTGAAACCTGGCCAGCGTATAACGGCCGGCATCGAAGACATCGTGCATGTTGAGTTCCCAGTAGAGGCTGCGAAATAGAAAATAGGGTTCCAATAAATCAATATTGCTCCCCGTGTATTAGCGTCGGAAAGGCTCGCATTCGGAGACGCTGCGCTTCCGCTCGCAGAACGGCGACTTCTTGCGCTTGGCTCTTCGCCGTTTCGACGAGACGCCGTCGAGCTCGTATGTCGCGCATTTTCTTCTCCATTCCGCCGTCGCTCGGATATTGCGATTGGGCGCGTTCGACGTTCTGTCGTTCGGCGACGTCGACGGCGAGGCCTTCGAGTTCGTCGTCGACTCGAGCGTTTTCGTTCGCTTTTTCGTGAATTCGACGACGCAGTTTCGCCACGCGACGCTTGTGATCGGCGCGACGTCGATTGTGAGCCTAGTAGCGTTGTCAGAGAGTTTTTCAGGGGGTCACTTCGCTTACCTCTTCCGTCAGAGCAATGGTCTCCTCTAGTGTACTGATGTTCTGTTGATGGCTTGCCGTATCTTCTTCCAGGAGAGCCTTGTAGTTAAAAGTCTATTTGGGAGCTGAAGGGGGGCTCTGCTTTCTTACTGCTTGCAGTTCTTTTGTGACTTTCAGCAGCTGAATGCGTCTCGCCTTGTCTCGTAAGTCCTCCGCTTCCATATTCAGTTTCTTGTGTTCCCTGGGAGAAAAAACTTAGACCAGAAAAAAGTTCAATTCGCTGTTTCGCACCATTCCAAAAGAGCGATGTTCTTTCTGAAATCCTTGCTCTCGTTCATCGCTGCAATTTTACCGTCGCCGAGAGTCTGAGAAGGCGAAATTAAAGCACGACGCTCGCGACGCGTATATCCTATAGCTCCTCACCTTGATCGTCGCATTCAAGTCTTCAATAACGGATCGATGCACGAGTACACTGTCTCTGAAGTCCGGTATAAAGTTGCCTGGATTGACTTCCACTTGGCCTTGTTTTAGCAAGAGCTGCATCTCCAAATTCTGCGACACCCGAATCCTCTCTTCTCTCAGCCTAAGAAAAAAAAATATAGGAAAAAAAGTAAGACTACGAACGGTTTGTTTACTTATTGAGCTCTCTAAACGTTTTCTCAATTTCCTGCTGCACGTCGCCGTCTTCCTTTAGTCGCTTTTGCAGGAAGGAATTCATCTCGGCGAGCTGCAAGGCGACGGACTTGACCTGCTGCTCTTTCTCCACTTTTAGACGACGAGCGACGACAAGGCGTTGCCACGCCGTCGTCTCGACGCCGTCCGGTCGATACGACTCGCCGTCGAGTTCGTCGAGAGCGGCGGCTAAAGCGTGAGCGCCGCGCGCCGCCGCCGCCGACGAGGGACGAACGGAGTAGGGATTATACGACGACGGGTCGACGTCGCTCGAATCGGGCTCTATAGCTGAAATTTTGTGCTGACCTCTATAGGTACTTTTCGGTTGAATTTTAGGCGATGTTTTTCTGTGATTTTTACCGCGGTCTTCTCTTGAAGCATTTGTATAGAACGTCGACGTAAGGTTCGCAGTCTGAAAAGTCCTTTTTGAAGGATCGATCTAAGGCCTGGTAAATTGGAGTGAGCGAGAGCGAATAATTGAATTTCTTTTCTACCTTATCGTCTTGGACCAAAGCCTCATAGTTCTCCTTAACAGTTTCGACCTGTTTTCGAAACTCCGACAGTAGACTTCCAGTCCGCATCTAAAAAAGAAAAGGGAATGAGTTCGAATCAGTCGAGATCAGTGCGATGCTTTGACCTTTCGCGTTTTCTTTTCCTCGAGTTTCAACTGGAGCAGCTCCTCCTTCTCGGCGAGCTCTTCTTCAATAAGCAAAGACCACGTAAGTCTTAATATCTTCAGTTCTTCCTAGATAACGATTGGTAGCTGAAGGATAGGGCCAAAGATTTTACACTGACCTGATAGACAGCTGCCTCTGCTTTGATTCGTAAATGATGAAGCTTGAGAACCTTTAAATCGAAAGCAGCGCAGGCTTCAGTTATCGACGTCTGCAGTTTCTTTAATTCCGCTTCCAACGCCTGCCAAAACATAGATGATTTTAGAACGAGAAATCAAAGTACGTACCAGTCGATGTTTCTCGCGTTCTTCCAGCAAAGCCGCTTGTTTCTTTTCGTACTCTTTGGCTATCTTCTGCTCGTCTTCCGTCCACGTTTCCGTCGGTTTTGTCGTCACAAACTCCGGCTTGGGAAGATCCTATTCAAATAAAGAAACTTCTTAGAAAGAATACGTGCATGACGTTATTGTTCTTTTTTTTACCTTAAAAATGTCCTCTTCTGTCTTCACCTCCAATCTACCGCCCATCATCATATCAAGAGCACGCTCACGAGCGTTATCTCCCTATGTAAAGGGATACGTTGTAATAAAGACTCTATACGTTTTTATTTTTCGTGCCATTTCCGCAATCCTTCTCTCCTCCGCTAATCGATTTTCTTCCTCTATTCGTTTCTGCTCCTCCTCAGAAACGTATTTCTCCACGGTAACCTTGAAGGAAATTCTTGATACACGCACTCGTATCGTCTATTCTTCTTTCTCACTTCGTCGTCTTTGACTGTGAGGTCTAATTCGGGATGTTCGTTTGCTCCGGTTTGGGGATTGAAGGTCGTTTCGTTCAGCTGCAAGTTTTTCATTATCTTCTTTATGCGAACGTTCTTCTCTTGAATTCTCGCCACTTCCGCCTCCTTCTGCTGCAGCAAATCGTCAAAATCCTTATTGTAGTTCCTTTTAATTTTCGAAATGCAATTCTATACAAAAGCAGAGACGTGAGAAAAAAATCTTCACAGACGACGTCATACCTTGAGCAGAACGATCTGATTGCGTTTTCTCTCCGCCGTCATAATTTCCGTTTGACTATAGAAAAAATCGTCGCCGCCGCCAAACTCGGGACCCCGGCTGCCGTGCAAAGCCAAGCTATTCGCATCTCCTGGGCCCTCGTCAACGCCTTCGTCATCGTCCTAACGTCAATAGAATAGAAACACCAAATGAGGTAACGATTCTAAAATTACGTCGAATCCTAAGGGATGCTTAGGCATGGCTTTGCAGATGTCAGCTTGAGCCTAAAGACGTAGATAGACGACGTTGAGGAGGAAGAGCGGATTCACGTACGTCCAATTCGGCGATTTCGATTCGTCGTTGCGTCAGAATGAAGTCGAGTTCTTCCACTTCGTTGGGTAAGCGTTTTCGAATTGGGTAATTACGCACTTCGAGATTATTGCCGAATCCCTGCAAGACAATTCCAGTGACTATGCGTAGGAGACAGTCTTCTTTTTTTACCGTTATCGTTTTGCCGGTGATTTCCATCGAATCCCAGCACTCCTTTTTCAGCATTTCGGTCACGTAGAGTTTGCGCATGTTCTCAAGTTCGATTTCCTCCCTCACCTTTTCATAAAATAAATTCGGTGCATAATGTAAATAACAAAAAGAAGACTTTGGGACCTCTTCTATTTGCTTGCTGCTAACAGCCATCAGACGCTGCTGCTCTTCCGTGTCCAAATTAAATTCTTGTCTCTCGAGACGTTCCATTTCGGGTACTTCCGAGTTGAGTTGAATTTTCTTTAGCACCTAGAAAGGAACGTCACGTTTGCTGTCATCCAGAAAATAGGCGTACATTTTCTCTAAGCGTTGCTATGTTCTTTCGAATGTCGGCTTTCAATTCGGAGTACTTTTCGTCTTCCAAACGATGAGCCTTTGCAAAAAATGACGAAAAAAAATGACGATGTCTTCAACTCCGTTTTTCTATGTACCTCGGCAATTTTTTGGTCGAGCCACGTCGTCTCGTCGCCTTTTCTCTCGAGCGGCTTCATCCCAGCAAGACATTCGTCTTCGCGTTTGACAACTTTCTTCAAGGCGGCACTCCGAGATCGAAACGCGTCGACGGCTTTTGATCCCTTTGCTTTTCCCTGCCCCGAAAATCTACGACAGAGAACGAATTATCATAGAAATCGAACCATCGTTCTATATACAACTTACTTCCACGTGAAGCAGGACAACGAGCCGTCCGCTCCGGCACTTAAAACCTTTTGACAATCGCCCGTAAAACAGAGAGCCGCAGCGCCGCCAGTCGAATAATCATGAGCCAAGACAGAGACACTTCGATCCTAAAAGTCTCAAGATAAAAAATATTTAAATAAGGGTGTTCTCTTACCAATGACGCTGTCAGTCGAGTCAGAATGCTGCCGTCCGATGAACAGGTGGCGAGCCAGCGACCGTGCGGAGAAATGAAAACGTTTCCACCGCGAAACAGGTGTCCCTGGTGTTGACTCTGAGGTGAGAGCAAATCCACTTCATCCTATAGGATTTTATAAAGAGATGGTGTGACTCTAGGACGGTTTCTTTACTTTCGCGTTTTCTGCGAATTCCGGTAGTTTGTATTTATACAACTTTTTCGATTTTTTGCTCAGGGCGAACAGTTCGAGCCCGTCGTCGTCGGGAAGATATCCGACGTCGAATCCGCTCACGGGTACGTCCAAGTCGAAGCTGCGCAATTTTACAGCAGGCGAAGAAAAGAGGCACGTCGAATCGCTATACGCCGACGAAGGAACTAAGACATAAACTCAAAAAAATCGCATCCACGAAGGCGACGAGTTTTATACCTGACTCGCGCCAGTGGGTTTCAATCTCAAAAGTGAAAAGTCTCGTCGGAAAAGGCGTCGTATCCGCGAGACTGCGATCGACTGTGACGCAGACGTAGGTGACGTCCTTCGATCCGGTCACAGCCAAATTCGATACGGAATCGTCAACGGCTGAAGAAACAAAACCCCTCAAACGCAAAATTAAAAATTCTGTGTATAGAAAACTGACTTAGGTAGCCCAAGACTTCAAAACGTTGAGTGGGACGAGCCGAACAAATAAAAATTCGTCGATCGCGACCCGCGGTGACGAGAAAGGATCCTGTTGGATCGAACCTAGGAAGAAATTTCGAATGCCGAGGTCGGTGAAGACTAGGGACCCCTACTTCAAATGCGTCACTTCGTTCTGATGCAATCTGCTTCGATCAACGACTCGTATATCGTCGGGTGTTTGAGCGTCGACTATGATGACGTTTCCGTCAGCGGTGCCGACGGCGCAGGAGGCGCTGGAGGGGCTCGAAGCGATGGAGCGACATGGAGAATTGAGATCGATGAAGCCCGCTTCGGAGCAAAGTGAAAGCGTCCAGAGCTGAAGTAGGCCGTTCTGTCGACAGGTCTAGAGAGAGAGAAAAAAAGATGACGGTGATTTGCTTTTCGCGGACGTACCACGCAGTGTTCGTCGCCTTTTCGTAGAATGTCTAATCCTATCAAGGCGTCGGTGCGATGTTCCAAAATAGGTCTGTTGTCCTTTAGACGCGACGACGAAAAGCAAAGGAGCGATCCCTAGGAAAGAATTAGAAAATTGCCTTATAAGCTGATGTCATACCTGAGATGTTCCGGCAATGAGACGACTGAAATCTGGAGACCAGACCATGCTCACAACGGCTTGCTCAATATCAATACTTTCGAGAACCGAAGGGGTATCGTTCGAGAGACCAAGGCACTTCACCAGTCCTTCCTATAGAGAAAATAATCAATATTAAAAAGCCCTCAGTCTATTTTTCTTCAATCTCACTTTTCCTGACACGAAGACGCCTCTTTTATTGAGCGCAAGGCAATCGGTGGAACCCGAGCTCAGACGAAAATCGTCTCCAACGACGCTCTCAGGATTGTGCACCATGACAACTTCCATGGAATCGACGTCAATAGAGAAGATCTGTCCCCCTTCGCAAGCGCAATAGAGAATGCCTCCGGGCGCCCAACAGTGATCCGTCACGCGCACAATCGCCCGATTCGCGTCGTCGTCAAAATCGCCAAAGTTACCCACAATTGAACCCAATCCAAAAGGATAGTAAGGTTTAACAGAATTCGTCTTTTTCGATTTCGATTTTTCTTTCGTTCCGGCGGCGACGACGACGACGGCACGCTTGGTCCCGCTTGGCATATCGATTCCAGGCAGGGCGACGTTTGCGTGAGTCAACATGAATTGGCCGCCGCATTCTTCGACGGACCAGATTAGACAGCAATCGGGTCCCGTTGTGCAGATTTGCTTCCAATTCGTCTGATACACGGAAACCCGATTGACGGACGGCCACGAAGTGACGTCAGATTTGCAGACGAGATTTCCGGTAGCAGTTTCCCTAAAAAAAAAGAAAAAATAATAATAGTCTTTATATATTTTTTTCTTACCAAACGCATAGTTTGAAGTCGGGCACGCCGGCCAACGAAACGAAATATTTTCCGTTCGCTGAGAAGGCGATGGCGCGAAATTCGAGCTCCGCGGCCCCTTCGAACGGCCCCGCGTGAATAAATCGATTCCCAAAGCGCGCTTTCTTACCTTTGAGTTCGCTCTGGAGAGCGAAATCGGGGTAGGAAACGACGAAGAGTCGCGGCGGCAAACTGCGATCCGTATAGGCGAAAATTCCGCGACTGTGAGCCGCTACGTGACCGATCGCTTTGCCGAGGCTCTCGTGGGTGTGCAGCGGCTTCGCTTCGAGATCGTAGAAGGAAATGGAGTTGGCGCAGGAGAAACAGAGGGCGTTTGGAGCGACGAACGCGATGGGGTCCCCCCGATAGCCCGTCGACCAACTAGATAAGCGTGAATCAGTTCGTCTCCGCGTTGCGAGAGACGTCTTACGCGATTTCGAGAGTGCCAACGGCGTCCATCGTTTTTCTTGAGTGAGTTGTCGCTAAGGCAACGTTTTGCGTAGAGCCTGCGCAGGACGTGCGGCAGTGCGCGCACTGCGTAGTTTACGCGATGGTGAAAGAAGTGACTCGAGTTAGCTATCATCGTCTGAATAGCGAAGAAGTCTATTCGGATGCTCAGGTATAGAAAATTTTCTGGCGCGTCGTCGGGACTCCCCTTTCGATTGCTCGTGAAATCAGTTCAGGAAACCGCCTACCAAGACACCTGTAAGGGCGATCGCAACAGCCGTTGTCTTGTTCGTTGTCGGAACCGTTCTGCTGACCGTGGGAGCCTTGATTGCTTGCGGAATATTGGTAGTGAAAGTGCGTATATTGGAGCATTGTCGAATAACTGCGTAAATCTGAGCGTTTTTTGCGTAGGAATACAGTACGTGCTACGCTCTTATAGCGCTCGGTGCGATCACTTTCATTCCGGGGTCTTATCACACTTGGATTGCCTGTCAGGTCTGGAGAGGAAAGAAGGGATATTCGTTCGAGCTAATTCCGTGTTTTGTGGAAGACTAAAAACATTTAATTAGTGGCCTACGTAGCGTGTTATATAGCCCTACTTACACTCAATAAAAACTCTCACAATGGCTACGAGATTTTGCGTGGATTAGTGACGTCATCTTAATTCCACATTAAACTTGGAACTTATTGTTCTACGTAACATGAAATTGATTTCGCGAGCCTTTTCCGCGCTCACTGCCAAATCAAGCGATTGATATATGATGATATAACAAAGGCTTAGACGACCGGACTTGATAAATGCATTATATAGCGTCACCGATCGTATGACGCTTCCTCCAACGGACCTCAACGCGGCGCAAAGCTCAAGTTCACCAATCGGTTTATCTGTCCAAAAGCTGATGTCATGACGATGCAAACAGGGAAACAAGCTAATCGCCGTCAAAGCCAATTGATCAGGCAGAACGAGTAGACGAGGACTTTTTGATAGCAAAATACGAGCATCGGATATCCCGTAGAGCTGCACAGCCACAGCCTCAAGATAAACAGAAAATTTGACTACTTCACAATATGATATTGACACGGATGCAACTGGTACTGAATTCTGCCTCAGAACAATTATTTCCACGTCCTTTTCCCACTCAGAGACTCCCTTCAGTCCGACTTCCCTAACTAAGATATCTTCCAGCATATTCTTATCTTCGTTGATTATAAGGGGTTTTGAGAGAACGAATTGGAGTTGATGAATTCGAGGCAAATTATCGACGTTTTCACCGAACAAGCAATCCCTGTCGACACTCACGCCCATCCACGACGTCAAAACCCCGCGACTCTGAGCAACCCTTTCCGCGCAACGTAACACTAGATCGCGCACGTGTCGAAGAGGATGTCGAGGATGAATTTCATTTGGATCCCAATGGGACACGAATCTCGTTCTCACAAATGTGCTGTCGAGACAGAACGCTAGAGTGTCGATAGTCTCGTCGCACCAATCACCGATCCGAATCGAATGATCCTTCTCCAAGTATTCGTCCACCGTCTGATGAGCTTTTGTAAATACGTGAGTCACGGCGGCTCTGGTGATAAAACCATTATTCCCACTTCTGTATCCTTTGCTGACGTACCCGGGATAATCGTCAGCAACAAATTCCCCTACTCGGTTCAGTATCAGACCAGCCTTAGCGGCTACGTCCACAATTTGCCAACTATTGTGCCATTCTCTTTGGTTTTTATCTGCAGGTGTTCCACCCTGTCCGTTGCACAGGGTTACCCATATTTCTCCATTGGGGGTGCTGATGTGCTGCGATGCGCTTGTGAAGAATGATTCGAGTAGGCGGCGATTTTTCGTCACGCTGCTCTTTCCGCCGTAGTGAGGAAAATTGAAAATGATTCGGTTCGGGGGCGGGGTCGTGACTTTGGAGGATAATCGGGTTGCGTCGATTTCGAAGAACGGTCGAGCGAATGTGTATGATTCCAGCGTCTCGATGTTCTCTGTCGACGCCGAGTAGCGAGTTTCGACGATCCCACGCGGCTCCAAGGTCGTGCACGTAAGAATGACGTCCGTTCGACGGTCAGCCGCTATTTGGCGAGCAAGAGACGCCGAAAACGATAGGTTCCCGTCTCCTACAACGAGAATATGAATCGCTCGACCGTCTATCGAACGCAAAAGACGATCCATGAACGTATTTAGAGCTAACATACGGGGGGCACGAGATTGAAATGTGAGACAATATGAGTTGCACGTGCAAAGAAAGCAGCGTCATCAGAAATGTGAAAGACAGTTACGTGCGAACATGAAAGCGAATAGAGCATGGTTTCATTGGCTGCTGAGTGCCAGTCAAATGAAGAGGACTCTTCAGAAATACAGAACATAATTGAGCTGCAGTAATACATTAATCTACGTAGTGGATTTACCGGCTGGGGTACAGGATCAAGTAGTTCAAGATGAAAGAGACGAAAAAATATGGCAACTGCAATTTGAATTTCCATTACTGCGAACCATCTAGTGGTACTACAGTAGACGCGAATCATTGCTTAGTATCCAGATCTTACCTGCCCGGGCACTGGAATCGTCCTCTTCCAAACGCAACAAAACCTTCGAGAAATAAATTTTTCTCAAGCTCTGCCTTGTCCCACCGACTCTTCAGCAAGAAACAGGTTTCACGCAAATCAAACCTCCCAAGAATTTACTTACCGGATTAAAAGTCTCTGGGTCGGGAAAGAAGAGCGGATTCCGGTGACTCCAATACGGTGAAAGCATAATAAAGTGACCAGACGGTATAGTATAATTCTGTGGCAGAAAAAATGGCTACAGCACTCTGTGCAAGGTTTTTCAGTACTCACCTTGAGTTTCAAAGGTCCGACAGCCTTTCGAAAAACGGCACCCGGCGATCTGAGCCTTATTGCCTCAAGCACGCATCTAGGAAGATTCCTTAGTTGATTAGTTGAGGAACTATCTAACGAGTGTGTGCACTTTCGAGTGAATGTTAGTTTTTTAATTGCTTCTTCACTCAGTGTGCCCGACGAAAAGCCAGAGTCGTCATCAAGAACGTCGAGAGCCTCCTGAACAACCTTCTGATGAATTTCGTCGTTTTGCAATATAAAGGCAACAGTCCAAAAGGTAGCCTAGAATCAATTGAAGAAAGAAGGGATCCTAGCATTGGCTAGCAACTAATTTTTCGTAGTACTGGAATAGCATTCACTTGTGATGCCCACAAAAGAAGGAGAGCGTATCTAGGAGCGTTTTCTCTGTCCACAGCACTGACAAAAGACTCCAGAACGGTCTATATCACAAGATTGACACTTGCTAAAATGAGAGCGATCTCCTTGACTTACCTTGTCTGAAGAAGAGGAAGACTGAGAGAGACCTTTACGATATAATTGATTGACTACTGAAGTGAACTTATCAATGAGAATCTTCTTGCATTTTACCAACTGCCTAAAATACCACCGTCAATTAAAAACTAAATGTTGTACGTTAAAATTTACCTGACAAATATAGAAGGTAGTTCTGCACCATACTCAAAATCTTCATCAAATTTAACGAACGCGTCTTGAAACTTTTCTGCGTCTAGCTGCATTGATACAATATCATTGCTGGTGAATAATGATGAGCTGATAGGGAACCTCGTCTTCTGGAAGAGTTTCTTTGCCAAATAAAAGCGGCACCGTTGAAACAAACAGAACGTTTCTAATAGTTTTCATTAGATCTGCTTCTCCTCCTTGACCCAGTTCCAAAAATTCTGCAAATGCGTGAAGAAATCAAGTCTAACTAAAACAACATATTTCTTACTTTGACGAAAACTCTGAGCAAGAGTCTCACAAAATCGACTCAACTGAATTCTTGATAGTCTTCCTTTGACTGCGTCATGAATCTGTTTGTGATGACGTGCATAGGAAGAGGCGCTAATCCCAGCTAGTCATTGAATTTGCAATGCCAGGACTTTTGTTAGTACTGTTCGCTTCTACCTGCTTTTTCCAAAAATGGCTGAATTGCCTGCTGAAAGTCAGACTGCGGTGATTGGAAATAGATTCCATAGTCATCGGGGTCAGTGACAAAGGTCATTCGTTTTCCAGCGACGAGGACAGAGAACGTAGCGCCTAACTGAACGCAGACAATGTGTCAAAGCTTCAAATCTGCTTGCCTTTTTGCGCGCAAGGTCAATGAAGTGCAAAGGAGCCTCTCCGAATTTTATTGCGCAGCCAAGCCACGGTGTCCAGTAGGGATACCATGGTGGTTCGTTGGGATGCTTGCCGAAGTTCCTGTACAGCAAGTAGAAGCAGAGACAAATCACTACAGCGGCGTACAACATCATAATGATTGAGTTCCGGTCACGTGACCGTCTATCATTACTCGTCAGGGGATCATCAAAGCACGCATTTTAAAAATTTACACTTTGAAAGTGCCGCAGACAGTCTCCATGTGAGATATTTGAAAGACAGTTACGTACGGAGGTGAAAGCGAATAGAGCATGGTTTCATTGGCTGCTGAGTGCCAACCAAATGAAGAGGACTCTTCAAAAATACAGAATATTAATTGAGCTGCAGGACTACATTAATCTACGTAGTAGATTTACCGGCTGGGGTACAGGATCAATGAGTTCAAGATGAAAGAGACGGAAAAATATGGCAACTACCATTTGCATTTCCATTACTGCGAACCATCTAGTGATTACAGTAGATGCGAATCATTGCTCAGTCTCCAGATCTTACCGGCCCGGGCACTGGAATCGTCCTCCTCCAAACCCAACAAAACCTTCGAGAAATAAATTTTTCTCGAGCTCCACCTTGTCCCATCGACTCTTCAGCAAAAAACAGTTTCGCGCAAATTAAACTTCCCAAGAATTTACTTACCGGATTAAAAGCCTCTGGGTCGGGAAAGAAGAGCGGATTCCGGTGACTCCAATACGGCGAAAGCATAATAAAGTGACCAGACGGTATAGTATAATTCTATCCCAGAGGTAAAGTGCCTACACTGAGCACTCTGTACAATGCTTCAGTACTCACCTTAAGTTTCAAAGGACCAAGAGCCTTTCGAACAACGGTACCTGGCGATCTGAGCCTCACTGCCTCAAGCACGCATCTAGGAAGATTCCTTAGTCAATTAATTGAGGAAGCATCTAATGAGTGTGTGCACTTTCGAATAAATGTTAGTTTTTTAATTGATTCTTCACTCAGTGTGCCCGACGAAAAGCCGGAGTCATCATCAAGAACGTCGAGAGCCTCCTGAACAACCGTCTGATGAATTTCGTCGTTTTGCAATATAAAGGCAACAGTCCAAAAGACAGCCTAGAATCAATTGAAGAAACAAGGAATTCTAGCAGGTAATTTTTCGTAGTACTGGAATAGCGTTCGCTTGTGATGCCCACAAAAGAAGGAGAGCGTAATTTGGAGCGTTTTCTCTGTCCACAACATTGACTAAAGTTTCTAGGACGGTCTATATAAAAAAGATCAAAACTAAACGATTTTACTAATCTCCTTGACTTTCCTTGTCTGGAGAAGACTCAGAGAGACCTTTACAAAATAATTGATCGACTACTGAAGTGAACTTATTGATAAGAATCCTCTTGCATTTTGCCCACTGCCTAAAGAACCGCTTTAAATTTAAAAAATGCTGTATGGAGATATTTACCAGACAAAAAGATAAGGTAGTTCTGTGCCGTACTCAAAATCTTCATCAAATTTAACAAACGTATTTTGAAATTTTTCTATGTCTAGCTGCATTGATACAGGTATTCATGGTGCCACTGAATAATAATGAGCTGATAGGAAACCTCGTTTTCTGGAAGAGTTCCTTCGCCAAATAAGAGCTGCACCGTTGAAACAAACATAACGTTTCTAATAGACTTCATCAAATCTAGTTCTCCTCCTTGACCCAATTCCAAAAATTCTGCAAATGCGCGAAGAAATCAAGTCTAAACGAAAACAAACCTATTTCTTACTTTGACGAAAACTCTGAGCAAGAGTCTCGCGAATTCGAATCAAGTGCATTCCTGATAGTTTTCCTTTGACTGTGTCATGAATTAGCTTGTGATAAAGAGCAAAGGAAGAAGCGCTAACTCCAGCTAGAAAAAATTGAATTTGCAATGCCAAATTTGTTTGATTAATATTCTCTTCTACCTGCTCTTTCCGTAAATGGTTGAACTGCCTGCTGAAAGTCGGCCTGCGGTGATTGGAAATAGATTCCATAGTCATCGGGGTCAGTGACAAAGGTCATTCTTTTTCCAGCGACGAGGACAGAGAACGTAGGACCTAACTGCACGCAGACAATTATATAATGTGCCACTGCTTCGAATCTGCTTGCATTATTGCGCGCAAGGTGGATGAAGTGCAAAGGAGCCTCTCCGAATTTTATTGCACAGCCAAGCCACGGTGTCCAGTAGGGAAACCATGGTGGTTCGTTAACATGCTTGCCGAAGTTCCTGTACAGCAAGTACAAGCAGAGACAAATCACTCCAGCGGCGTAGAAGAGCATCTTCGTCCATGAGGCACGTGACTATTTACTCCGATAATCGACGCCCACCCCACGCCCACCCCAGAGTACCCCAGAGTAATCACCTTACTCTGGCCAGCGTCCAACTGTATATATAAGGCTCTGTATGCTCCTCCCCCTCACTTCACTTGGCAACAACCGTGGGAAAGTTTGCTTGAGACGGCACTTGTCTACCAGCACGGCATGGAGAACAGCTTCCGAGGCTCCGCTTCTCTACCGCATTTCGACTTTCATCTAAAGTTTGAAGGTAGGCATAATTCGCCGGTGAATGCATCTAATTTGTGGACTTTCGCAGTTACCGCTTCGGATATTAGTACACTTGGGCTCATCGTCATCTGTTCACTGATAGTATGCTATGTCTTCGTTCGACTGGTGTTTCGTAAATTCTCACTGAGGCGACGACTTGTTAGCTGCCACGGTAAGACGTCACGGTTACGTAATCAATTCTCCTTTTTTCATATTGCGGCTTTGAACAGATCTAGAATCCGGATCTCTGAAGTTACATTCTCTTGAATTCAAGGATAGCAATTCCTACAATCCAGAGAACCCATCTCCGGACTTAGAAATAAGACGTTTTCTTGGTAAACTCGAGGATAGCAACTCCTACAGTCGACTGCCAGAGAACCTATTTCCAGAGTTAGAAATAAGGCGTTCTCTTGGTGAGCGTGAGGATAGCAACCCCTACAGTCGACTGCCGGAGAACGTGGCGCTAGTGCCTTTAGAAGGCACTTTTTCAAGACCCCATCAAAGGCTTAGAAAAATCTACATACCAAACATGTCTACAGATGTAATTCCACGTGATGTAAGAACTCTACCGAGAACTCTACCGAGAACTTTATCACCTGTTTCCGTTATGAGTACTAGACGTTGCAGTAATCCAGTTACATTAGCAGTAAAATGCTTCTTGGCTGGTAACGTCAAACTTGGTACTCAGGCTTTGAACCAATTGGTGCCTGTCTCTGCCTCTCATAATATTTCACGAGCTGACTCTTTATATCTGGATCGTGATTGCATCTTTAGGGAACTAAACGCTCTTTCATCATTCCTGTCTAAAGAAGAGAAGACTTTAGTACTATCTGTTCTTGCTGAGGCATGCTACAGACGTACCGGATCAGAAAAGGAAGCACAAAAAGTGACGAAATATCTTGACGTAGCTACGCAACTGTATGAAAAAGCCAACTCGTGCAGAGATCTTTGGGAGGTAGAAGAGCTAAAGAAACAGTGTCAAAAAAGAATTGCCAAACTGAAAAGAAGTGGCAATGAATTGTTCATGTCTCTTTTGCAACAAGCTCTCCTTCTTGATGCCCAAGGCCAACTAATCAGCAAAGAATTTGAGTTGAAAAAGGTGTCGCTGGGCAGAGAGGAAGTGCTGCAAAAACTTGACTACCATACCCAAGCTTTCAGAATCAGAGACAAGATAAAAAAAGAATGTAAAATGGACATGATTGAGCTTAGCATTTTTCGTCAACATTCGTGCAAGTCAGACCAGAGACGAGGATACTCTTGGTCTTTGCTAAGTAAACACAATCCTCATTGCGCAGAAACCGCCAAAAAAATTCATCAGCAATCAATGGAGGAGCAAGCTTCACTACTAGATTCATTTGAAATAGAATCAAAGAGATCAGTGGCCACCATGATAGCAGCTCAATTCGATAAAATGTTGAGGGAATTGAGAATTCTACAGCATAACAAAGAAAAGAAACATATCATGATTGATCTACTCAACAGAGAAAGAAACTTAATTCAAGGCGCATTTGATTCCATGCATTTCTTTTGTAAAGATAAAAACGTAAGAGATCTTCATCAGAAGATGATGAGCAGCATTGACCGCCTGATCAAAGAAGTTGAGAGAGGAGAAATTAAACCATTCTCGTTAAATAATCCATATATACCAGAGTAGCTTGTGATAAGAGAATAATTTAGAGACTTAGCATGCGTTTTGTTTTGTGCGGTCTTCTTTTTTAAATTTAATAAGAGATATAGGTCATAATATATGTACATATATATACACGTGAGCACTTCGTACAGAAGCCTTGCCCAACCCCCCAAACTGAACGGCTGTCTCATTCATACTTTAGATAGGGAGAAGAGAAGAGAGAAGGAAAGAGGAGGGGAGAGGAGAGGAGAGGAGCGGTGAAGTCAAAGTTTCAATTCCCCGGATAGACATATGATCGTCGTAGCCGTTATCCTTTGTGCGGTTTTTCGTTTACTGGCGACAGCAGAAAATTGCTCAGGTTTGCCAGAGGGATTTGTCAGCCTTTCAGACCTAAAATCGTCTATTATAATCGACATTCGCTACAGCGGTCCTCGTAACTTTGTCGGCCGGCCGATTGACGGATATCATGAACCCCGTTGCATTCTCACACGCAAGGCAGCTCATTCGCTTGTCAAAGCACATGAAGATTTTCTCTCGGGAAGCCCACCATATGCCATCAAGGTCTACGATTGCTATCGACCTCAGCAAGCCGTCAACGACTTCATACGATGGGCAGAAAATCTAACGGACACGAAAATGAAGCAAGAGTACTATTCGACGCTGAACAAAGAAGATATTATTCCGAGGGGCTTCGTTGGTCAAAAATCAAACCATAGCAGAGGATCGGCCGTCGACATGACAATCGTTCCATTGGAAAAGGGCGAGAAGAACGTGCCGTACTGGCCGGAACAACCGCAGTACCCTTGCTACTTTCCTCGCCCCTTTCGTTCTCACGATGGCACCCTAGACATGGGTACGAATTTTGATTGTTTTCATTCGCTCTCTCATGCCAACAATGCGTTGATTGGCACGACTCTTGCGCACCGGCGTCAGTTCTTAGCTTCGATTATGAGACGGCACGGCTTCGATCAATATGAACTTGAATGGTGGCACTTTTATTACGCGCGAGACGAATTGTTTCCTGACACCTATTTTGATTTTCCTGTTGCTTGTGGCGCGTTGTAGCTCCAGGCTATTATATGGTTACTATGGAGTTCCTAGCAACAGAGCATTATTTAATTTACACTTTGAGAGAGTCGAACAGTCGCTCATAATGTTCATGTCCACTCCCTTTCTCTTATTCGCAATCTTTCGTGGTAGGGTTTATGATAGAAGAAGACGGGGGGTAAATCAACTAACATTGTATCCACTAATTCGTACCTTAGGTTTTCAACTAACCGGTTCAACAGAAGATCCCTTCTCAGGATCCGCTTCGGAGCCTCCAGAATTGTGGTCGCAATGGGCTCCTGCGTCGAAATGTTCCGCTACGTGTGGACCAGGAAAGATGCATTGGAGGAGAACGTGTTTGGATGAAGGTGCTGCTGACACTCCGTTTCCATGCTCAGAGCTCGAAGTCAGGCCATGCCTACTCGACAGCTGCTCGTTTTGCGAGCCTGTCGAGTCCCCGGAAAATGGCTGGATGAACCGCCACGGCAACACTGTCAACTATGGCTGCTATGTCAATTTCCAACTAAGAGGCAATAGAAAAAGGCTTTGTGTAGATGGAAAATGGAGCGGAACAAAACCCACCTGCAATAGAGGTTGCAATTAATTAATTAGACCCCCGAGTCAAACGAATGTAATAGTGACGTTTCTTCTTACTAGTTGCACTAAACTGTTCTCATACAAAAGAATGCGAACTAGCATGTGAGTACGGTTTGGACGTCGACAGAAAAAGCGGCTGTAGCAAATGCAGTTGCTTTCCAGGTAAATCCTAGTGACCAATCATAATAAATAAATAATAACTCTCTTAAGGATGCGGGCCTGGGATGTACTACGATGGTCTCGGATCGTGTGCTAACTGTACCTGTAGTGACTGCGACCCACTGACTGGCGACTGCTCTTCTCTTACGAGACATCTTCCTACATGGGCCTATGTCGTGATTGCAATAGGCTCCGCTGTTGTCCTCTCCGCGATTGTAATCGTCGTCTCCTGTTGCGCGAGAAAGAAAGCGACTACGATTAGTCTAGATACACAACCTGGTGGCGATGATTCCAAGCCGCCTTTGCCACCGGAAAGGCCGCATGCATTGGAATCGCGATACACGACACCGAATCTGTGGGCAAAATCGAAGATACGACCCAAATCTTTACCGACGACAGTCAAGACTCCGCCGGCGCAAGACGACGTCCTGTACGTGCAGATAGAGAAAGCGATCACGCCGTTGAATGACATTCAGGAGGTGGAAGGAGCCGAGTACATCGATCTAAACGAGGCCAATCCCAAGCAAAACGCCGGCAACTCTGAAACGAGAATGTAAAACGGATAAAAAAATTCAAACAGGGAGGGGGGGGGGGGGGGGAGTAGAAAAAAAAAGAACACGGTTATACAAAACTCGATTATTTATTTCCCGCTGCCGCCTTGGTGACGTGACGTTGCGCTGGACCGAGTTCAACTTGACGAGCACTCTGACCGAATTGTATAGTGCAGAGCGTCTCGGCAATATTCACTTGCGTAGGACTCACGTTGACAAACATGCACGCCTATGCTAAAATATTAGTCGGGGAAACCTAATCGACTAAGCAGCTGCACCTTGGAATCGCCGCCAAGTGCTGGCTGCAGCAAATGAGTCAATTTGGAATTTCGGTAGGGAATGTGCAGAGCGTTGGTACGTAAAGCGGTAAATACCTACGATTATTGCGTGCCTTAAATCTAACGTAGATAATCCTCTATATACCTGGCCAAGGGAGGTGAGGGATTTGTTGATGGCAGCTGCTTCAACTAGACGCTGGCCTTTTGCCTCGCTGCGCGATATTCTCTCTGATCCCGCCAGATCAACGAGCATCAGTTTGCCGCGAGTGACGGCTTTCGAGACGGCGTCCACTCCCGTTAGGGAGACGGATAGGATTAGATGAGAACGCGAGCTACGTTTCCAGTGATGAATTCGCGTTAATTAAAAAAATCGCCTTTTTACCTTGTCGAGTTCATTGCCGTTTGAGCTGTAGACCGATTTCTCTCTCCCTTTTCCATGACCTTTCTCACGTCGGCGAGAGTCTTTACCTCGATCTCAGTTAGACCCTGGGAGAAATTAAATATTGACTCGCGTTTTTTCTTCTTCTTCTTCAAGTTTTGTACCGGAACGGAAACGCCTTGTCCCGAAGCCTGAACGTGTAGTTTCGTTGCGCCGGAGCCAGAATCCAGCAAATCAAGAATCGTTTCATTGTACACCTCTAGTATGGAAACCTAGCCCTCTAATTTTAAAATTCGCCAGTAAGAAAGTCGTCCAACTTACCATAAAACTATACTTAATTTGTTTTCGTTCCTCCGTGACACGCAGTAGCTCATCGATCGATCTGACATGAAAAATCTAATTCAAAAAGTTGACCTTTTAATTAAAATGATTTTGACCTGATGTTAACGCCGGGATTTTCCGGCGGTCCCATCATCGTGTACGTCTTCCCCGATCCCGTCTGACCGTACGCGATTATGCAGACACTGTAGCCGTCCACGCACGACGTTATAGTCGGCTTCGTGTCTTCGAAAATCTTTTTAAAAAACAAAGCCGCGATAGAGAAAACAATAAAAAGTCGTTCTATTAATGTTTACCTCCTCTTGTCTCGTGTTGGGATCATAGACTCGGTCGAATTCGAACGTTTTCTTCGCTCCTTGCGGAGTATAGGCGACGATTTCGCCCTCGCGCGGAAACTCCAGCACCCCTTCGGCGCGATCGTCGGGACGACAGCGACAGAAGACGCGAATATTTCCGCGAAGTTCCTGCAGCTAAAACACGCAAAAAAGACCACGCGTTCTCTATAAGTATACCTCTGTCTATATATAGGTATAATACCTGATTGTATAGAAGTTTTCTCTGGACGCATTCTTTTCTGTATAAGTGTCTCAGCTCTTCTACTTCGGCTTGCACTCTCTTCGCCATTCCCCCGACAAATTTCGCCTTTTTGACCGCCTAAAAAATAATTGAATTTATTGATCGAATCTCTCAGGATTCCTTCACCGTTTTAACAAGACTTCCAATAGCGTCGAAATTCTTCGCGGCGTTTTGTCTCAGCGAGAGCAGGCTCGTTTTCACCGATCGAACCGCCGTGCAGACGATGATGACGCGCGCCGGATCGACGCGATGCGTTGTCTGACGTTTCGTCTCCGCCTCGCGCTGCGTTTTCTCTATAGCGGCCGCCTGTTGCTATAAAATAAAAATAAACGAGGTTGCGTTTTTTTAAGAATGCTCGACTGGCGTACTGCGGCTCGTTGAAGCGCGTCGTCTCGCTCTCTCTTCATTTCTGCGAGACGATCTTTCAAGTCTTCAACCTGGGATAAATAATAATAATAATAATAATAATAATGGCGTCATGGTCTAATTATTTTTTATACCGTATCTTCCATTTGATTTACTCTCTGCTTCAGTTTTTTATTGGCGTCCGTAAGAGACGCCACTTGCGACGTCTATATGATATGCCTTATCAGAAAAAAATTCCCCTAAACTCTCACAGACCATCTAACCTTTTTCTCTAAATCTGAGCCAAGTTGCTTGACTCGACTTCTCAAAGAACTATCATCTTCCGGCCAATCATCAAGAGCCCCTTTAGAAGCAATATAGTGTGTTCTTTTGGGTTCTCCTACTGACCGTCGTCTTGAAGGGCGACGTAGTTTGCGATACAATCGTCCGTGCGATAGTTACTGGCGCGTAAAGCGGCTACGATGCTACGTACGTCTTTCCACTGCGGTACTGCCTCCTATAGAAACATTTCCCCGGTCTCTGTGGATTAGGGAAAATGTTTCTTATTCGTGTACCTGAATGTGCTGAATCATTGTTTTGACGTAGGAGACGTTTTTCTCCCAGCTGATTGGCATTTTGAGCCAGCCGCCGCTTTCGTTGTCGAAAACGTACGCCACATTTCGACGTTTCTGCAACATAGAATTTACTTAATAATTTATTATACGTATATAGAGATTTACCTCGAAAACGTATGTGAATAATTTTCCTTTGGTTGGATGCAGAAACACTCCCGAACGCCCGTCGTCCGTTTCCGTAGCAACAGGAGCGCTTTCTGCTTCAGATTCGACGGACTTGCCTCGAGATGAGGGTATAGCCGTACCGGGAACAGTACTAGTCAAGCCAATAGCCTAGCCCCAGGGAAATCCAAAAATAATTGATAAATAGTTAGCAATCTCATAAGACTTGCAGCAGGATTTTCATAATATTCAAATCGCCCCTTTCTGAGCCACGAATCAGGAAAACGGACCCACTCCTACACGCACAAAAAAATTAGACAACTATGTTTCTGGGCCCTCCTTTTACCTCTTTGTCCCAATCGATGTAGTATCTTCTACCGTTCTCCTTGAAATAGACTACGTATTGTTCTCCCTCGTCCGACGTGTACAGTTCGAACACGTCGCTCTCTTTCACTTCCCTATAGGCGATCTTTTCTTCGTCTTTCTCCGTTGCTTTCGAGTCGAGCTCCTCCTCCTCCTCCTCCTCCTCCTTTTCCACTTTGCTCACTGCGCTAGGAATGTCGTACGTGCTGCTAGATGGACCAGCGTTTAGGCGGCTGAATTGCGCTGCTGTGACGGACGATTTGGGTTTGGCTAACGGCGCTACGATCGCTGGGGGAACCGAAATCTTCGTTATGGGCTGTTCTTTTGAGTGGTCATCTTTGTTTTCTGGCGGGGCACTGTCGGAAGGCTTTGCTTTCGCGTTTTCGGGGATGGGCGATGGTTTCTGGATCGTCTGAGTTATAGAACTACTAGATGCTCCCGCTCCCATAACAACAAGAAGCGCGGCTGGCTAAACCTTACGGACGCGTAAATGACGTGACGTCACGAAATGCAAATACAATTAGTGTGATTCCGATAGCCTTCGCTTTCGTCCTGGATGAGTTGCTTTACCCGAGTTCTCTGCTGTTCTTATATCGTCTTTCCAGGAGAAAGAAATGATAGTGTCGACTGATAGAATTTCTGTGTTCTTGCCTACTTTGTTCTTGAACATAAAGTTGCGATGAGCTAGGAATATCGAACGAATATTTTCCAAAACCTGCGTCAAAAAAAAGAAGTCTCTTATTCTTCTCTTGGATCTCTCCAACTAACCAGGGCTTGCTATTCCAGGCAACGAATATTGAGGATTCGGGGCTAGTGGAGAAGGAATGGGAAGAGATTGGCCTCCAATTGCACCCACAGCACCAAACCCAGTATACAAAGCCTCGCGTTCTCCTTAGATTAAAATGCACGTATATTACGTAGTCTCTATATTTCCGTACCAGCTAAATCTGTCGCTGATCTAATAGCAGCCCTGGCACTTTCTCCTCGGTAAGCGTTCGCCAGAAAAACACCACGCGATACCGGAGCCGAACTCATCACCGAATAATCAAAGACAGAGCCTGGGCACAAAAATTACTCCAGCATCATTACTAGTTATGTATTTATTACCTGACGACGCTGCCAAAGGTGTCAATGGAGTACAGCCACTTATGCTACTAGGACTGTGGCGAGGAAAACTGCACAAAGAACTCGACCTCATAGCTAATATGTACCCATATATTAGTCAAACTAGCGTAGCCGCCTTTATCAATAATTTCTGACATGGTAAAGACGACTGAAAACGAAACGCTTCGGTAGCTGCCGCTGCGGCGGCGGCGGCAGCAGCGGCAGCGGCTGCGTGTCGGAGACCGTGATGAGGTGAAATACAGACAGATTCAATAAAATCTGCGGATCGCTCAAGCAGAGCTTCCTAAGTCAACGGGGGTAAAAATAAGAATTTCTATTGATTATTGTTGTTGTACTCGCGACATCGTTTCCGGAATTCCTATCACACGTGCTAACAATTGCTGGAGTCTTTTGAATCCTGAATCCAGCCTGGGTTCAATTGAATCTAGAGAAGGTAAATCCTAAAAAGGAGAGCTAGAACCCCCTCCATTCAATCAACATACAACGGTAATTAAAATGAATTGGAGTCGTCTCAAGAAGCTTTCCTTGAATTGCGAGCATTACTAGCACGCGACCTGGAGTCACTTGGGCGGGTGCAACAGTTTGCACGGCGTTCTTCGTAATAAGCTAAGAGTCCCACCGTTATTTACATAGTCTTACATTGCCAAAAACGTTTGCCTTAGTCGAAACGAGTTGACTTCCAAAAACGACTTGCATCCCGTTGACGAAATTGTCCCCAATAAGAACAACGCTCGTTCCTTCGCACATCAAGCCCTCATTCGGCTCGATGGCAAATACCGAAGGCATTGCTAAATGTTAACATAGTCTATGTACGTCAAAAGTAAGAAAGATGTGTACCTAGAACTGTTGGCTCTCGAATTAGAGTTGATACTGTGGCAGGGTTATTTTGACAAAGCTCTCTCTATATATATATATATAGGCTAAATACCTTCATTGGTTTTTGAAACGTGAATCTTAGACGTTGCCGCTCCCTTGCCGTGTTTCGAATTGTTGTGAACAAAAATTGATTCAGAATAGGCGAGAACGTCGGCGGCATTCAGTGACGTACTCACGGCAATCTTAAATTAAATTGAAAAAGTATATTAGTGTCATTGACTCTACATAGGTGTACTTGAAATCTTCTCATGTCTTTTGGATTTCCGGCATTTTTTAGACAGTTCTGGTTGCATTTGAGAAAGAATTTCATTTTATGCCTAGAAAATGATAAATGTTTTGTCAGAATTTTATTTTCTTTAGTCACCTGTCCATGATCACTGGATCTGAAGGCGTTTCATTTCGATTTCCGCACGACTTCTTTTCGGAACATCGACTATTGAATTAATCACGAAATGGACTTAATTAATTAATTGATTGATTAATTAACCTGCATATAATTTCATGTGTTAGCAGTACTCTACGCATTTCCGGGTTTTTATCTTGCCCCTCATAGAAAATGGGCTAGGCCAATAAACTTTAGAAACGAAATAGTCGTATTTGTGAAGACTACCTTTTTCTCAGCAGAGTCAACCAGGCGAATAAACAGACTCTGATTGAAAGTAGTTCCTAAAACGCAATAAGGAACCATCCCTTTATGACCACTACTGTACCATTCGGTGACACCACATTTAATACATATTCTACGCCATTTCTTCTGACTTGGTCATTCTATAGAATGACCTCGCTATGTATATTGCAATAAATGACTATTGACTTCTGTGTCTTCAATAAAGTCGACAAAGTGGCTGCTCCGGATTTCCACGGGGCGATCGTCCGCTTCACGGAACGTCAATATGAAATGAAAAAAGTTGCTTTTACGTAAATTGGACGGCGGTTGCGTGTCGAAAAGCGCTTTAGCGAGAATCGCTCTAAAACGAAGACGTCAGTCTTCAGTACTAAGACAAAACCATTAGCATACCCAGTGCGATCTGTAGAGCAAACTTGGCCTTCGTTCGTCGCTCGAGAATCGCTCTGGGGAGGAATATAATTTTAGGGGCGTGTCCGCGCAGGAGTGTGTGTACGGTCACCTCAGAATATGACTCTGGTTCGTTCATATTTGACGCGCTAGCGAAGGTGTTTTGGCGCCGACGACGCGGCGGGCTTCGATTCCTTGGGGAGAACAAGAAAGCGAGGAGTTGCGCCCTCTGGGACCACGCAAAGTACTCCTACGAAGTGCATTGTCCAATCACGGCGCGCATGAATGCAGGCATCACGCGAACAACATAGCGACAGTGGGGGCCCAAAAGTTTTCACGAAAATCTGATTGGCGATCTTTTCGAGGGGAGGAGAGCTTTGTCTTCACGATGGAGAACTGGTCGTCGTCGACAGTCAGTGTTGTAGGATGCATCCTGCAGAAGCGAGACGACGCTTAGGCTAACGCGCGTAGGTTTCTATCAACATGGCCGCCGCTGTCGTAACTGTACGCACGACGATTCGCCCCTAACGCTCTTTCTCAGTCGTCGTCTTCTATTCAGGAAGCTTCGCCGTCTCGAAACGGTCGCGTCGCAGCGAAGCGGATCTTCATCGAGCGCGATTACACGAACGGAACGTCGGTGAAGTTTCAGACGGCCTATCCGGACGAACTCGAAGGACGAGTAAGGCTCCCGTTACGCTGAGCGTGTGCGCGATCACCAGAAAAACTCGATATAGGTCGAAGAAAGGGAGTTTCAACGGACAATAACGCGAATCAACGAGATTTTCGACGATGCCGAGCAAGTGGGCTTGAGATCGTGCATGGAAGGTACTCTTGCCTGTGCGACGTTTTTCTCCATTCATCTGTGTAGAAAGACTCATTACGAAAAGGTCGGAAAACGTTTAGAGGGAGACGGGAAAATTAATAAATTAAATTTTATTAGTGTCTGGATCGTGTCGCCGAATATTTGAAGGAGCAGAATCGTACTATATATCGAGATAGGGGAGTCCGTTTTATTGATCCGATGGAAAGAGGACTCAGAGTGGTAGGGGAAAAAATTAATTAATTAATTAATGACCATTTTTTGAGTTCAGCGCGATTTTTTTCAGATTGAAATTGTTTTTGATCCCAGCTTGGTGTGAGACGAAGAACGAGGGACGAATAGAAAGTTTTTTAGATCAGCAGCATGAGAAATGTTTTCGTAGCGGGGTAGAATAAATAAAGCAGTTTATATAGAGACCTCAGAGTGTAGCGCGCACTTCCACAGAATCACTAGTCTGACACATGGCTTTGGCTAATGGATTTAGTGCTGCAAATGACCGCTCGTCTTCCACTAAAACACCGGGTCTTTTGTTTACCAGAAAAAGCTTTTCTCCGCCTGTCACTGTCTTGAGGTTGATCAATTTCGTCTAATACCCGTCCTTATTAATTTCGATATATAAAGGCCTGAGACGGATGAAGGGTGCGTGTCTAAGTGGGCGTTTAGTAAGAAAGGAAGGGTTCAAGTCGGACGTAGCAATCGTTGGCGACTCGACGTTTTGGACTGTGTTGGCAAAGATCTCCTAGCAACGACCCAAGCCATTCGATCCCTCACTAAAGAATGCGAACAGACGGCTAGCCTCAAAAGACCCCAGACCTCCCAAGTCGATCACACTCAGATAAGAAAAGCCGAAAGAGAAGGAAAGGAGTTGCACCTGCCGTCGCTGGTGGACCAAACACGGAAGTAAGGGGGGCGGGTTTCGAAGAGGAGGCGTCATCGTGTTTTGGTAGGGATCGAGATACGGACTGCGCGTCACCGACAAAACTGTTTCATTCTTATACCTATAAATCGGTCAAGGGTTATAGAAAACCAGGTGCCTGTTTTTGCAAATGACTCGCCTTCCTCGTGAATTTCTCCTCCTCCTGTTCATCTAGATGTTTTTCTGCACTGTGATGGTATTGTCTGGGAATTGCATAGTACCTATGTTCGAAAATCTGCCACATTGTCTGGCCTCCTGCATCATGCT
Organism: Oscarella lobularis; assembly: GCF_947507565.1. Lineage (NCBI taxonomy): Eukaryota > Metazoa > Porifera > Homoscleromorpha > Homosclerophorida > Oscarellidae > Oscarella > Oscarella lobularis. The sequence continues at coordinate 300,246 of NC_089177.1, read as the reverse complement.
TTGATATCGTCGAGGGAAAAATCTTCGTCAGGAGCACCAATAGATATCCACTTCTCCATAGGCGACGAAAGCATTTCAAAACAAGGTGCATACGTGAACTTCTAAACGGTATACATAATTACTAGAAATGCTAGGTTTTGCTCACGCTCTTGGCTTGTTATACGACAACGAGCTGCGAGTGAAAGAAGACGAAGTAGCCGACGTGTTGGCCGCTGCTAATTTGATAGAATACTCTGCCTTGGAAGA